>NC_136059.1:1026256837-1026543336 GCF_964261635.1 Lissotriton helveticus | reverse complement strand
TTAATACTACCACGCAAGGCTTAAACGAAATGTCGGAATTATATAGTCTATAAAAAAACAAGATCAAGTTGATATTAGACAGCGCCTATACTGTACACAACTATGGCACCTCATTTCCGTGTCACGCACACGGCCTGAATGAAGAGCCGGAGGGCCCTCCGGCTGATCAAAACTACGTTTCCCATGAGTCCCCCTGTTTCAACCTGGAAATAACCTGAAGTAAATAGAGGCGTTTCCGCTCCATTGGGAATCGCGTTTTCCCATTGACCGCGACCCAAACCGGAGGAGAAAGACGCAGCCTCAGGTAAACAGCGCCCGCGATCTATAAGTTAACCGCGAGCGGAGTTGCACGCTATGCATGTGCTCTCCCGCTCGCTATGTAGGTCTCCAAGAATATACAACGGAATAATTACATCCGTTGTTTTCTACCAATGTTTTTTACCATAGATTCACACCACGAGGCGAGCCCGCCCCTCGTTTACCGCCCTGGATTGTGAAAAAGCTAACTATTTGGTTACACGTTGAAAGGGGACACTTTACAATATCATTCTGTAAGTACCCACATGACCTTAACTCAGTTTTTTTTAAAAAACGATCAAATTGTGCTCCTAAATTCTGAAACATATTGTTTCACTTCTTTCCAGTATACCTCCACGCCTATAAATGCAGTCAAACTACTGACAGGTAATATACTGAGAGTGGATGGATGTAAAGTGTGAGTTGAGAGTCTTTCTTTGGTTTCACTGACAGAGTTTTTCATTTATTTGTTTTTCACAGATTGAGTTTGTGTGGTCCTGAAGAGAATCCTATAGATCAATGTAGGATTTGAAACGCGTCGACCTATTGAGGTGGTAGTTGAATGTTGGCTCCACTATAGCGGTTGTTTTGTACAATATTGAGGCCAATCGTTGGCGCTAAATGAGCTGAATTTTGTAAAGCTTTATCAGAATATTGATTATTTCGTTGAGCGAAAAAAAGAAAGTTATACCTTTTTTCAATTGTTCCGAAGAAAAACCAAAAAAACTTGATTATAGGACGATGAAAAAATACTGTTGTTCTGTTGTAAATAGCCTAAAATAACGCCAGCGACCTCTACCAACCCCAATTTTTGTGTACTACTCAATGTTTCTGTTGTCTAGTGTTTAATTGTACGTCTAGTGTCTAAATGTTGTCTAAAATTCTTTATTGACCTTCCCTTTGCCCATTCACTTGTTTCTCCTCCCAACTGATTGTATATTGTTGTATATATTGTATGATCTTAAGTTAATATTTTGTCTTAAGTTAGTATTTTGTCTTAAGTTAGTATTTTGTCTTAAGTTAGGATTTTGTCTCACGTTAGTATTTTGTCTTAAGACCAAAACTTAAGACAAAATCCTAACTTAAGACTAACTTAAGACAAAATACTAACAAGACAAAATACTAACTTTACTTCTACTAAATGCCTTCTGTGAATACCAAAAGTAGTAAGTTTAGGATTTTGTCTCAGATTAGTTCTGTGAATCGGCCCCAAAGGGACCAGCCTGTTCGCCAGGATCTTTCCAAAGATTTTCATGTCGACATTAAGTAAAGAGTGCAGTCGATATGATGCACATTCCGCGGGGGGCTTGCCCAGCTTCAGGATGGCTACAATGATCGCCTCTCTCATCGATGGTGGCATACTGTTGCGAAACCTGAGAGTCACTCCTGACGTTTCCTCTTGAAGCTGCAAACTCCCAACTCCCCCAAGGATCTGCCAGCGCAATCAGGAACTCAACTCTGACTGCGTAGACTTTTCCCTAAGGGAAAGGGGAAGTGGACCGAGAAACGAACAACATATAAAGAAACTTGACTTCTGTTGTTGTTTCTCCTGAAAGTGTTCCAGACCGCAGATCTTCTCTTGAAATGCTTTTCGGATTTTTTGTACAATTCTGTAGTTTTAAAATTAACAATTACTACCCTTCACATTAACATCTTAAACTCAGAAAATTAAATTAATCATGACTATTACTGACCATGGATTCTTGCGGTCTTGGTTCACACTTAATTTGTACCAGAAAATTGCTCAGTCTCAGGCTCAGGTTTCCTTTTTTAAAATAACACAGCAGTTATTCAAAATTAACTCCTTCTAATAATGTTAGTTATGAATTCGGTTAGTGAACTGAACTGACTAAACACATGCAGTTAACATACCTGAGAGCAACTGCAATTCTTCAGCACTAGGAATCATCTGTAGCAGGGAGATAGTGCAAAAACAAACAATCTCCTCCAAGATGCAACAATTCTCTAGATTTAACAGTAAAGTTTTGAAAACTATAACTCTACTTGGAAGTCTTCTTCACATTCATGACCTTGCCAAGCCTTAATCATAACTTAGAGTTTAAGTCTGGGTTTGAAAAGTTTATAGTTATATTTAAAACCTCACTGTAGAGTGAACAAACTCCAATACAATTTGCCAAGGTTTGTTTTACACAATTGCAGTCTTGTCTTCAGTCTCAAAAGTTATTTTAAGTAAGCTGAATCCTTCAAAGGGAGAAGCGAATAATTTGCCTTTGCCAAGACTTGTTTTAAAGTCACTTGTTACTTTTAGTCTCCTCTCCTTTAAACTGAGCTGCTCTTAAATCACTTAGAGGAAAGGTTACTTTTGCTGAAAATGTCGCTTTAAGAAATATTACTAACAGCAGGAGAATTGAATCTTACTGTCCTCTCTGATGTTTCTCTCGCTTACTGCAGACTCGAACCGGCTTCCGATGAGAAGAAAACCAGGAAGTGAAACCTGATCTCACCGCTGACGAAGGACGGAGCTTTTGCCCTCGGCTTCAGCGGACTGAGCGGAGACGGTTTCACACGGGAAACTGACGGCAAGGAAAGGGACTCGACGGGAGATACTCTTGTAGGGTTTTACCAGGGTTGAAGACCTGTGGGCTGAATCTGGGGAATAGTTAACGGTTCGCTAGGGATCCAGACGCTACAACAGGAGCGCTTGTCAGGACGGTCAATAGAGACGAAGCGCATGACCGTTGGAAGGAAGATCTATTTATAGATCTGGCTCTGGCACGAGGACAGCGCGAGCTCTCACATGCTTACATTCCAGCCTCGAGAGTCAGCGCGAGTCTTCCACCTCTCTCATGAAGAGCGCACAATCTTAAAGGGCAAATAACTACTGAACAAACAAGCATTGTCTAAAGCAAGAACTCAAGCATTATTAATACACAAACACATTAATAAAGAAAATAGAGTTACATTTAAAATAATAAGTAAACTAAAAGTGTAATTAAACAGAGACTGGAATAAACTCTCACAAAATTAGGTAAGACGACCGGTAGAACCCCTAACAGTTCCTCCCCCCAAAGGTCGTCTTACAGGTCGAGGTTTATCAGGATGCAATGCATGAAAAGACCTAACAAGTCTAGGAGCGTGAACATTCTTCTCAGATTCCCAAGATCGCTCAGAAGGATCATAACCCTTCCAATCGACCAAATAAAACAAGGTACCCCGTATCCTTTTAGAATCTAAAATAGCTTTAACCTCATATTCAACATGATCACCAACTATCACTGGCGGAGGTGGATTATCAGCTCGAGTAGAAGGTTCAAAAGGTTTCAACAAGGAGACATGAAAAACAGGATGAATAGCATATTCTTCAGGCAAAACTAATTTTACAGACACAGGATTCAAAATTTTCTTAATTTGAAAAGGTCCAATGTATCTGGGTTTCAACTTTCTTGGACCCTCCAACTGGATGTTTCTAGTAGATAACCACACTAACTGACCTTCCTCATACACAGGAGAAGGTTTACGATGAGAATCAGCAGTCCTTTTCATAGTTACTTTACTTTTAACCCATTGTTTCCTAGCCTTATCCTGAATATCCAACAGATGTGACAACCTATCAGTAACTGCAGGCATGGACAATTGTTCATCAGGTAAGAGTATAGGGATGGATCTCGGATGTTGACCAGTGAGAAAATAAAAAGGAGAACAACCCAAAGCTGAATGAGTGGTGTTATTATAAGAAAACTCCGCCCAAGGCAAAACTTCATCCCAAGGACAAGACGAAGTTGTTAACAAACATCTTAAACCTTGTTCCACATGCTGATTCACCCTTTCAGTTTGACCATCAGTCTGTGGATGAAAAGAAGAGGACAGAGCTAACTCGATTCCTAACTGTTTACTGAGTTGTGACCAGAATTTCGAAATGAACTGGGGACCTCTATCTGAAATAATCTTTGAGGGAAGACCATGAAGTTTTACAATATTTGATAAAAACACATTACTAAATTCTGCTGCAGATGGAATTTTGTGCAAGGGAATAAAATGTCCCATTTTGGACAACAAATCCACCACTACAAGAACTGTAGTATAACCATTAGACTTTGGGAGATCCGTAATAAAATCTAAACTGATAGTGTGCCAAGGTTGAGGAGGTATTGTCATCGGACGAAGTAAACCCATTGGAGCTACATGTAAGGCCTTTTGACGTGAACAAACTGGACAAGCTTTCACAAATTGCTGAATAATAGAAATCATTTTTTCCCACCAAAAATGACGCTGACATAAATCCAAGGTTTTGTTTATACCTGGATGTGCAGCCATTGCCAAATCGTGATTCCATTGCATAACCATATCCTGTAGATCTCTTGTGGGAATAAACAATTTATCCTTGTGATAGAAAAAACCATCCCTAATAGAATTCCCCTCCTTTGATAACCATTCATGAACATTAAAGGTTTTTAATTCCCCCTTAACAGAGTCTAAAAAACCTTCAGAATGGATTTCAGCAACTATTTTTTCCAAGGGCAGAATACTAGGTGGTTCATTAACAGAATATAAATCTTTCTCACAAACTAATCGTGAAAGTGTGTCCGATAACAACTGTTTATTTCCAGGACGATACATAATTAAAAAGTCAAATTCGCTAAAAAATTGCAACCATCTCATCTGTCTAGGAGTGAAAGCTTTAACAGTGGAATAAAATTGTAAATTTTTGTGGTCAGAATATACAGTGATAGTATGTTTAGCCCCCAAGAGATGATGTCTCCACTCCTGAAAAACATCCCTAATGGCTAACAGTTCTCGTTCTGCAATCGTATAATTCTGCTCAGCTAAAAGTAATTTCCTAGAGAAAAAGGCGATAGGATGTAAATGACCAGTATTTGAATCCTTTTGAAGCAACACACCACCAATGGCTGTCTGCGAAGCATCAGCCTCCACAAAAAATGGTCTATCAGGATCAGGATGGACCAAGATGGGAGCAGAGGTAAAAGCCTTTTTTAACAGGGAAAAAGCTTGATCAGCCTCCTCAGTCCAAGAAAAAACTTTCCCCTTTTTCAACAACTGGGTAATGGGCGTAACAATTTCCGAAAATTTAGAAATAAATCGTCTATAAAAATTAGCAAATCCAAGAATTCTTTGAGTGTCTTTTATCGAAGCGGGAATTGGCCAGGTCAAAATAGCTTCAACTTTCTTAGGGTCCATATGAATCCCCTCAGGTGACAAACAATAACCAAGAAATTTCACTTGAGAGGCATTAAAGACACATTTTTCCAATTTAGCATATAAGGAATGATCCCTCAGTCTTTGTAGTACTAGCTGCACATGTTGCACATGTTCTTTCACATTTTTAGAATAAATTAAGATGTCGTCAATATAAACAATGCAACAGACATCCAATAGATCATGCAAGACCTCATTGATAAAATATTGAAACGCCGCCGGAGCATTGCAGAGACCAAAAGGCATAACAGTATACTCAAAAAGACCGAATTTTGTACGAAATGCGGTCTTCCATTCATCACCTTCTTTGACTCTAATCAAATGATATGCTCCTCTAAGATCTAGTTTGGTGTAAATACTAGAGCCTTTAATCTGATTAAGAAGCACAGGAATTAAAGGTAACGGATATCTATTTTTAATGGTTGCCTTATTAACCGCTCTATAATCAATACAAGCCCTCAAATCCCCAGATTTCTTCGCAACGAAGAAAAGAGGAGACGAAACTGGAGAAGTAGAATGACGGATAAAACCTAATTCCAAAAGTTCATCCAAATACTTCCTTAAATAAACATTTTCAGGTTCAGTTAAGGCGTAAATCCTGCTACAAGGTAGAATAGCACCAGGAACTAAATCAATCCTGCAGTCAAAAATTCTATGCGGTGGTAATTTGGTTGCTTCAACAGGATCAAAAACCTTAGAAAAATTCCTATACTCAACTGGAAGTCTATGATCTTCAGAGTTTAAAGTAGCACAAAAAAGAGGCATCACTGGATCCTTGGTTTCTTGATAACAGTGCAACTTACAAAAAGAAGACTCTAAGGTAACAGTTCTTTTAATCCAGTCAATTTTTGGATTATGTAACTCCAACCAAGGAATGCCCAAGATAACACCAAAGCTTGGTGCATCAATAAGATCAAAAACCACCATTTCTGTATGACCATTATCCGCCACTAAAGTCAATGGTTCAGTGTTAAATTGAATCATTCCCGAGGACAAAACCGAACCATCAACAGCCCTCACAGATTCAGGTTCCTTCTTTGCAACAAATTTTAGATTCAATTTATGGGCAAACTCAATATCGAAAAAATTTCCTGTAGCCCCAGAGTCTAATAGTACAGGAATACTATGTCTTTGAAGAGTAGTTAAAATAAAGACCATCCGAATAGTAAAATGTTTGGGAATATGCGTGGTTACATTGGTTACAAATTTGGAGATCTTAGAAAGAGATTTACTCGAGGAAACGATCTCGGCTTCCCTCGAGAATTCTAGTTTTCCGACTGATTTGTTGGAAGAACTTCAATAGCTAAGACTTTCTTTCTTGCAGGTTTCACAGTACAATCCTTAGCAAAGTGCCCAGGCTTACCACAGTACAAACACAAATTGCCTTTACGCCTACGTTCTTTTTCTTCAGAGGTTAAAGGACCTTTAAACCCACCCGACAAAACAGGCTCAACAGAAACGTTCCTAACTTCTGACTCTTTTTTTTCAACTCTAACCAGAGAATTCCTAAATTCACTTCTTGTTTTTTCATTTTTACGTTCACCTAATCTGTGATCAAGCTTAACCACTAGATCCTGAAATTCCTTAAAATCATCAGGTAAATTAACTATATGTGCAAGAGAATCTTTCAAATCATCTCTAAGACCTCTATAAAACAAAGAGACTCTCTTTTCCTCAGGCCAATGAGTTTCAGTCAAAAGTCTATTGAAAGTAGTAATATAAGAAATGAGATCTTTGGTCCCTTGACGAAGACCCAATAACTCATTATCAGAAGACTGAATAAAGGTGTGCTTTGCGAATAAGTTAGACATTGCTAGTTTGAAATTTTGCAAGTTATGAAGCAAAGGATCATTATTGTCTACCAAAGGCATAGCCCAATTAGCAGCCACCCCTCCCAGATAAGAAATTATAAATGCCACCTTAGCCGTGTCGGAAGAAAAAATTTGAGGTTTGCACATAAAATGCAATTGACATTGACTAAGGAAGGTGGTAAATTTACTATTATCCCCAGAAAATCTTTCAGGATTGGCCAGAGGAATTGGTGCTGGAGAAACAACAGTGACTTGAACAGGTTGACTAGTTGACGGATCTCCTGAGTTCGAAGACTGATCAACTGTTGTTCCAAATTTTGCAGGCGCTAAAACTGGTTTTTTCTCCATTAAAGGATCCCTCCAATCAGTAAAACCTGCTCTAGTTTCATTCAATTCTTGACGTAGTGTTTTATTTTCCAAACGTAAATCCTCCATTTCCACAGTCATCTTCTGAACTAACTGAGACAACTGTGAAACATCCATGGGGGCGAATTTGCAAACCCAAGAGGAAACGATTTTTTAGTTTATGGGCTTCGTCTACTGTTGCGAAACCTGAGAGTCACTCCTGACGTTTCCTCTTGAAGCTGCAAACTCCCAACTCCCCCAAGGATCTGCCAGCGCAATCAGGAACTCAACTCTGACTGCGTAGACTTTTCCCTAAGGGAAAGGGGAAGTGGACCGAGAAACGAACAACATATAAAGAAACTTGACTTCTGTTGTTGTTTCTCCTGAAAGTGTTCCAGACCGCAGATCTTCTCTTGAAATGCTTTTCGGATTTTTTGTACAATTCTGTAGTTTTAAAATTAACAATTACTACCCTTCACATTAACATCTTAAACTCAGAAAATTAAATTAATCATGACTATTACTGACCATGGATTCTTGCGGTCTTGGTTCACACTTAATTTGTACCAGAAAATTGCTCAGTCTCAGGCTCAGGTTTCCTTTTTTAAAATAACACAGCAGTTATTCAAAATTAACTCCTTCTAATAATGTTAGTTATGAATTCGGTTAGTGAACTGAACTGACTAAACACATGCAGTTAACATACCTGAGAGCAACTGCAATTCTTCAGCACTAGGAATCATCTGTAGCAGGGAGATAGTGCAAAAACAAACAATCTCCTCCAAGATGCAACAATTCTCTAGATTTAACAGTAAAGTTTTGAAAACTATAACTCTACTTGGAAGTCTTCTTCACATTCATGACCTTGCCAAGCCTTAATCATAACTTAGAGTTTAAGTCTGGGTTTGAAAAGTTTATAGTTATATTTAAAACCTCACTGTAGAGTGAACAAACTCCAATACAATTTGCCAAGGTTTGTTTTACACAATTGCAGTCTTGTCTTCAGTCTCAAAAGTTATTTTAAGTAAGCTGAATCCTTCAAAGGGAGAAGCGAATAATTTGCCTTTGCCAAGACTTGTTTTAAAGTCACTTGTTACTTTTAGTCTCCTCTCCTTTAAACTGAGCTGCTCTTAAATCACTTAGAGGAAAGGTTACTTTTGCTGAAAATGTCGCTTTAAGAAATATTACTAACAGCAGGAGAATTGAATCTTACTGTCCTCTCTGATGTTTCTCTCGCTTACTGCAGACTCGAACCGGCTTCCGATGAGAAGAAAACCAGGAAGTGAAACCTGATCTCACCGCTGACGAAGGACGGAGCTTTTGCCCTCGGCTTCAGCGGACTGAGCGGAGACGGTTTCACACGGGAAACTGACGGCAAGGAAAGGGACTCGACGGGAGATACTCTTGTAGGGTTTTACCAGGGTTGAAGACCTGTGGGCTGAATCTGGGGAATAGTTAACGGTTCGCTAGGGATCCAGACGCTACAACAGGAGCGCTTGTCAGGACGGTCAATAGAGACGAAGCGCATGACCGTTGGAAGGAAGATCTATTTATAGATCTGGCTCTGGCACGAGGACAGCGCGAGCTCTCACATGCTTACATTCCAGCCTCGAGAGTCAGCGCGAGTCTTCCACCTCTCTCATGAAGAGCGCACAATCTTAAAGGGCAAATAACTACTGAACAAACAAGCATTGTCTAAAGCAAGAACTCAAGCATTATTAATACACAAACACATTAATAAAGAAAATAGAGTTACATTTAAAATAATAAGTAAACTAAAAGTGTAATTAAACAGAGACTGGAATAAACTCTCACAAAATTAGGTAAGACGACCGGTAGAACCCCTAACACATAGTGCCTGACACACACATGCCGTCAAAGAGAGTGGCTAAGTGCGGCAGCAGTAGGTCCAGATATGCCTTGTAAAAAGCGACAGTCAAACCATCAATACCTGGTGCACTGCCTGGTTTCATGCGTGATAATGCCATAGTGATTTCTTCTCTTTCCAGGGGTCGCATCAGAAATTCATGATGCATGTTCGTTAACCATGGCAACTTAATATGAATGAAATAGTATAAAATTTCCTCATCAGTACCACCACCACGAGCAGAGTAGAGCTGCGAGTAATATTGTCTGAATCTCTCAGGAAATGGCTGTTTCTCCAGTTAATGTATCACCCTCAGTCGTCCTGATTTCAGCGTCTACTATTTTTTCACAGCACTTTTTTTTTGTAGTAGGGCCAGTACCTCACCCGGCCGATTGCCCTCTCTGTAGGTGCGAGCGGTGGCGTATTTGCCAAGATGTTTTATTTCTGCATCAGCCGAATCATGGTATTCTTCTAACTGGGCTTTAAATCCCTTTAGTACTTTATCATCCGCACCAATTTGGAGGCGCGCCTCCAGATCAGCTAAGCTTGTTTCCAGATCTGTAAGTCTCCGACGAATCGCTCTATGGACACCAGAGTGTTTAGTCATAGTTACTCTGCGAATATAGACTTTAAACGTCTCCCAAACCATCTGAAAGCTGCCCACTGAACCAACATTGGTGGCGAAAAATGTTTCGATAGCCTCAGCAAGCTCCTCTTTGAATACTGCGTCTAGCAGGCAGTGCAGCGGGAAACTCCAAGTAAAGGGGGGATGCTCTTCCGGGGCACGTTTAGCACCAAGAGTATCGGGGAATGGTCTGAGAGCGTACGGGGAAGAACCTCCCAGGACTGGGTACTCTCACACAACTGCCCAGTAGCTAACCAATCGACTATTCGTGTATATAAATCGTGATAAGCTGAGTAATGCGTAAATCCCCCTTTGTCTGGGAATCTCAGCCTCCATACATCATGCAAGCCAAACTGAACCATGATATCAGTCACAGTCGGAGCTGCCACCATAACTTGTCTCTCTGGGCCCCGATCGACCTTGGTGGGGTTAAAACTAAGTTTAGGTCACTGCCCCAGAGTTGGTGCCCCTCCCCGCAAGTACGTACTTTCTCAGACAAGGCAGCATAAAAACTGGGATTGTCATAACTGGGGCCATATATATTAATTGTGAGCATGTCTAGTCCCTTTCCCAGGCATCTGGATATTACATATCGCCCATCCCCGTCAGTGGCTATGGGGTCAAGCGTAAGGGAGGCCTTGGGGTTAACCCATGTAGGCACCGCACGTGCATGCATGCATGGTGAAGCCAGCTGCGTGTATGTGGCCTTGCAATCCCCTGCAACTAAGCATGGGGCTGTTGAGGGGAAGGTGCGTCTCCTGCAGCAGCGCAATATTTACCCTTGTCTCGTCAAGTAGGCCAGGATCTCACGCAGCTTTCTGTAGTCATTAAGACCTCTCACATTCCATGTGAGCGCACAAAGCTTACCCTGCACTGCAGCACTATAGGAATCACTGCGAGCTTCCCTATGATCATGCAACATCATTCTATCTGTGGTAGCTATTGGAATATATAACATGTGCTATCGTCTTGTGTAAAATGTATTGTCCAGAAAAAGTGTCATGCCAACTGAATCTCCAACCCCTCCCACCTCCCACCCAGGCAGGGCTTCACACAGCTGTGCCTCGGCGAAATGTCAGTAAACTTCCCCCGTGTATCCTCTTAGAAAATAGTAAGAAAAAACAACTCAACTTTAAACAAAGGAAGCCCTCTCCCCCTCCCCCCAAGATGCAATACCCCAAGTGTGTGCTTCACTCGTGGGCAGAGGTTGCTCATCTATCCAAGCTGAACTTCGAAGCACCCCGCACACCATCTGACAAACATAAAGCAACTGCAAACAAGAAAGGATCTCCAACCCCCACAACATCTACACGTTATAAGATCAAGTAATATCCTTACTTAACCCTTTCCCAGAACTGAAACTAGCAGTGTCCGTGCGCAAACATCATAAATCCCCCACATTGCTCTTCGAGTCTCAAAGAATCAAACAGTCTCGTTTGGACACGGTAATCCCTTGCATTGTCACATTAGTTTTCTCCATACTACCCCCAAAATAACATTCTTGTCTGCATTTAGAAGAGTCCAGAGTTCAGTCTTGTTCATCCAATCAACCACCTTCCGCTCCTTCCAAGGAGCCTCGGTCCAGGCTGCAACGCATTTCTTTAGACCAATCCTTCAGGGCCTTCTGCAAGACTTTAGGATCAGTGAAGATTCGCGAATGGCCCTGCCGATTGACACGGAGTTGAGCCGGATACAGCATGGCATAGTCTATGCTGTGCTCTCTTAGTTGCCTCTTCAGCAGTGCAAACTGCCGGCGCGCTTCTTGGACTTTTAGCGTAAAGTCTGGAAACAGAGATATTATGGAACCTTTGTAATGCAGTGTCTGTTTCTCCCTGGCCACTCTCAGCGCCAAGTCTCTGTCACGATAGTTCAGTAATTTCGCAATTATCGGCCGTGGGGGAGCACCAGACACCGGGCGAGGGCCAAGGGAGCGATTCGCTCTCTCTACCACGAACTTGGGAGAAAAAGTTTCACTGCCATGGAGCGTTACCAATAATTTCTCGACAACGTGTTCCATGTTGCCAGACTGGGTCGACTCTGGTAGGCCCGTGCTCCTCAGGTTACCACGACGGGAACACGCTTCAAGGTCCTCTGCCTACCTATATCACTCTACCCAATTGTTTGTGCTCGGCATCCAAACTTGTCTGCGCTTCCTCCACCTCCGTGATCCGGTGCTCCGCCATGTCTAACCGTTCTGCATGCTTGTCTAGTCTCTCGGATATTCTGTCCATCCGATAGGAGAGAGAGTCCATCTTAGTGCCCAAAACAGAGAGACGGCTTTGTAAGCCCTTCTCCATCGCTGTTAGCATGGTACGAATGTCGCCGTCTGTCTCCTCCTGAGGTGGATCCTGCATATTGTCCCCATCGTCCGTGACCACATCTCGCACCTTGGACTTTTTTTGGTCAAACGTTAGTTTTGGCTGCATCTTATCAACTCTGCCTATTTCTTCAGGTCAGCCACAGTTGTTTGGGTCTTAAACCTGCTATCCCTCCAGACGGCAACCACTGTCTCTGTTGACACTTCAGGAGATTGGTGGCGGTGTCCCAACGACCAGAGCCGGGATTAACTATCTAAAGTGATTTGTTATCTCTGCTCTGTCGTAATCACGACTCCTCTTGTAACAGCCACCGTAGGGCCCTAGACCACTGGTGCCACTCTAGTGCTTCTTGCTTTGTAATCACACAAGGGGTGGGATACACACTGACCCGCAATGGGCAGAATCCCCTTTGCAAAGGATACCCGGTTGATTAACACCGTCTAGGGTGCCTCTTCCTTACAGCTTGCTCCAGGGGTTGAACGCAGTATTCTGTGCACGGGATCTCTCAGCTGGGGTTACAGCGCTGTTCAAAATCGGTGATCCCCCATCCACTCAGCTTACAAGGACAGCCCCACAGTATGTCTCGTCAGTAGCTCGTAGTGTTAGCGCCAGCACACATCACTACATGGTGTACCACCATCACTTTTTCACAGTCTCCGTCTGGGCCCACCAAAGTAGAAATTGGTGTTCATTTCCACTCACCCTTAGGTGTCGCTTTACCGCTAGGCAGCAAGGAATCAGTTTTGCCGTCCAAAGCAGACCACCAGATTAGCTACCCTCGCTCCTCCAAAATGGCAGGCCTCGTCTTCTTCACCGCTCCATGACCGGATACTCATGGGCCAGTCCTCCGGCTACCCGGACCGTACGCAGCCTTCTACTCAGGACTGCATCCCGGGAAAGGGGGGAGGGGGCTGCAGCAAGTATGTCGCAGCATCTCGTCACTCTGACTGCGATAGGCCGCCACGATTATGGCTCCCGACAGTAGGTGCGTCAGCACCTCACAGTGCCTCACTTCTAGGCCTCTGATGTACGCACGCCCCCTACGGCACAAACTGCCTCGATCTCCTTATCGCTCAAGGAGGTCTCCCCGTAGCGAGCTTCTGCGTCAGCAGCACTGTTCCAGTTTTTGTCTCAGGAGCTCCGTGGACAGCAGAGCCGCTGTGCGTCGGGCCGCTGCAGTGTTTCACAGTAGTTCGAGGATCGTGGTCTACGCAGCTCGTGAGCCAGCAGGGGTCTCCCGCTCGGTCGTCTGGTTGAGATCAGGGGTCGGAGTCAGTTTGTTGCACTCCGGTTTTCCGCCAGAACCGATAGCGTTCTAAGGGAGCCGTGTTACGTCTGCAGGTGCCGGATAATTGATGGATAATGTGATGGTTGTGTGGAGCGCCTCGCTCAGGCGGCCATCTTCGACGCTGGCAAGCCCGGCCCCCAACCTGTTGAATATTGCAGTTACTGCAGGCAAGGAGGTAACAGTCTAGAAGTAAGTGAGGGTACAAGGCATGATGAAGAAGAGAAGTAATCATTTCAGTGGAACTGACTAATGAGAACATTCAGGAAGAGAAAGGTGTCTGAAAACCAGGTTGTCCAACCATCTTTGGCAAAGGAGGAAAATGACAAGAGAATACTTGACCTATACTTTAAACTATTATGTGATGTTGAAAAGGAAATAAGCCCCCTTTCACATGACTTGACTGAATCTATTACAGCAATTTAAAAGAAGGAACGGTCCCTAGGGAAAAGAGTGAATTCCATAAAAGGCACAGTGACTCCAATCCAGTCGAACAATGAAGCAAACTAGAAGAAGATACAATACAGGACCTCTGCTTACAATGCCAATACTGCACCAGCAAGCTAAAGGTACTAAAAACTATTCTTGAACACAGATTATTTCCCAGATCTGGCAGGTCTGGCATGAAGAATCAAAGGGGGTGGGTGGGAATAGCAGCCTTACTAAAGAAACCCTGCTTTGGACAGGGAGTTGGGTGAAGACGGTGGCGTGGATGAGGGGATTTCAACAACGGGATACAATCAGGATCTCTAAATTGGAAGACGACATGACCGGAATGTCCGTTAAGTCCTTTTCATCCGTACTGCAGGAGCTTGACCTACATCATAGTCAATTTTATAGATACTTGCAGCTCCGACATGGCCATGGGCCTTATATTAGCGGAATTGAGGAACTCACAGGCTATACCTCGCTAGAGGCCATGATCATTAACGAGGAGATGAAGGGGCACACAATCTTACAGATTTATAGGTCATTAGTACATTATTCCTATGACTACTTCTCCCACCTGCGTGAGGTGGGAGGGACTTCAGGGCAATGACAGACAATGACTGGAGAGAAGCTTGAGATTCCTCCAGAGAAGCAGTTATTGTCTCACTATATAGTCTGACTCAACTGAAATATTTACACTGCACATAACTAACGCGACAGACTGTGGAGGTAGGAGTTGGTGGATTCATCTCTCTTTCGAAGATGCAGGAGACATGATGAAGACATTTTCTACACTATCTTGAGTTGTGGCATGGTTGCTAAAGTTTGGGTACCAGGGGAAGTGATACGTTGACAGATACTTCGACATCCCAAATTATCCTTACTGCATATCACCATTAATTTAGCAATCGGCATAAGCTGGTGTTTATGTGGATGATCCTTGTGGTCGCCAAAAGAGCCAATCCCTAACACTGTAAAGACCCAACCCTCTCCCCTCCATTAGAGGGTTGGAAAATAGGGCTGGATCGATGCATGAGTCTGGAGAAACCTGTATTTAAGGTGAGGGCATGGCCTCTGAAACATCAGAAAATCTGGAGTGACTAGGCACTGTAAAACATTGAGGCATTAGTTGAGGGGGTGAGAATCTATCTCAAATACTAATCCAAGTCCTTGTCAGGATGAACCACTACGGTCACTAAATAAATCTGTGCTCAACCCTCTGGTAGATTAGCGCAAAGCAGACAGGGTTAACTTGGAGGCAATGTGTAAAGTATTTATGCAGCATTAAAACAGTAATAATGTGAAAACACTACACAAGAAACATCTCAAACCAATTTAGAAAAATAGACATAAAATGACACCAAAACAACAAAACTCCAATTAGTTAAACCAGAGATAACACATTTTAAAGTCTGAATAAAAAATAGCACGAACGGATGAGTCCTATCTTTCCTGGAACTGCAGGAGAAGCACGAAATGGCCCAGGGGGAGGCGTTTCGATACCTGCAGATTCGTCATGCCTTAACAACCACTCTCCCAGACATGAGCACCTCCTGGAATCATCTCTTCTTGAGGATCGATTACTCTCTGAATCACTCCCTGACAAGGCCATTTCATTAACATACCGCAAGCTGTGTAATAACTTACCTGACCCTTTCCTAGTTCTCCGCAGCCGGTGGCAAGCCAACATTGACGACAATGATGACGATGACTGGCAAACTGCGCTAATGTCACCGAGAGAGGTAGCCATTTCACTTTGCTTCCGGCTGATCCAATTAAAAGTGCTGCATAGAACCTACCTCACCGGGGTTACACTAGCTAAAATTGGGATGCAACAGGATGCATTTTTTTTGCGGGGGAGTCACCAGGATGCTACCTTTTACCATACTTTCTGGGATTGCCCATCCCCGCGTCCCCTATGGAAAGGGGCCACCACATACTTGCAAGAAGCACTAAACAGATTAACTTCACTCCATCATTCGGGCTCCTTAATATTTGGGAACCATCGCACCTCACTGAAGTGGAACAACAATTGGTTACCTTGGGTTATGTGTTGGTGAAGAGAGCTATTACAATGAAGTGGGGGGTGGCAGGGCAGCCATCGATCAACACATGGGCAGCTGAGCTAGATAAATGTATGGTGGCGGAAAAAGAAGTATTCAAAATCAGAGGATACCCCAAGAAATGGGACAGGAAGTGGAGTGGGTGCAATGCTTATCGTGGAAACCTATGTATATCTCCTAATGTAGAATTGGAAATGGCTAGAGAGAAGCATCTTGCGCTTGACACGATAGAATGACTGTCTAACTATGTCCTGTACTCTGTACCTACTGTTTTAAAGTCAAACTGTCTGTGATTTACACATGTGATGATTGGAACTTTCTTATCAATTACCAAACCAGTTAAAACATTTTTTTTAAAATAGCATGAACCACGGTTTTCTGGTCAAGACAGACCGGGTCAATGTCAAAAGTTAAGGCTGACGATGGAGGTGATGGAGCGGAGTCGGATACAGGGACCAGGTACGTCCCTGTGGAAGGTTCATCTTCTGGCTTAGCACCTTTTATGGAGTACAAGCAGTCACTGAGTAGTCATTGGCAGGAGAAGCTCAAACCTGGATCCAAACCATGGCTCAATGACGGCTGGTTAATGACCAACAGGGTCCTGTTGTGGTTGTCAACGAAGGCTGGGGAAGTCTAAAGTCTGTGCCAGGAAAGCCCCAACGTCCACAGGTTGCTGCTCGGCATCGGTCCTGATTAAGCCCTCTACGTTAGGACTTAGGACTTTTTCTGGAAGTCAGAACTCCTTCAGGGGGGCAAACCAGCAAGCTGATGTCGACCAGCGATTCAACATTGACGACTGGGGCTTAGATGGTGGTCCTGGTCTCGAACAGTTCTCCAGGCAGAAAGTTGGAAAACAGTTTCTATGTCCCAGATCTTGCAGTGTGGAACAGGAGCAGTACACTCTAAGACAAGGCAATGCTCCAAGACCTGGGGCAGCATTTGAGGGTTAGGACTCACTCCCATAGAGTCCAGCAGCAGGTCCCAGGGCAGCTCCAGGTGGTATTTGTCAGTTGGATAGTTGTGGATAAAAGCCTCTTGAAGTTTCTTGTGTCCCTGTAGCTCAAACAGCAGGTCAGACGCTGCCCTTTGAAGACACTTCGGGGGTCTTGGGTTTAAGGCAAGCAGGCCAGTCTCCCTTTAGGTTTCAGACTGCTGCACAGTCCTTCTGAACTTCACAGGTCCAGTAGTGTTACAAGGAACGGTCTGCAGGGGTCTACTTTCATGCCCACTGCTAGACTGTGGCTGGAGGGCAAGCCTTTGTCCTTCCCTAAACCAGTTCTGGTCAGTTACTTTACTTCCACTGGGGTTGGTGCCAGACTAACTAGAGAGATAAAGGGGAGGCATGCCTAGCTGTGATCTTCATCTGCCAGTGACAAGACAGGTTACCTTTGCAGGAAAAGAAGGGGCCAGGCACAGTCTTGAGGGCATCCTGTCAAGTGAGGAGTCGCCCACAACCAGGGCCCTCTGTCCAATAGCTAAGAGCAATACACATCTTACCACAGGGGAACTAGCAGGAGTCAGATAATAGCTGGAAACTGGGAGAAAAGCCTTCTAGTCAGGAAAATGACAACTGCTACAAGTGTGATTTCCAAAATAGTAGTATAAAATCCAACTTGATCATTGAGATTTTAAATGATCAAAATTAGTCCTTTAACAATTTTTCTAGTTAATCCCAAACTGAATTTAGCACTCATTAAACATAATAGCGTAAAATCAGTGTTAGCCTATGGGACAGCAAGACTTTGCAGTGAAAAACAAATGTAAAGGTTTTTCACTGCCATGGCATGTAAAAAACAAGTCTGTTACCTTTGGTGATACCTTTTCTGGTAGAACCTGTATGTACCAACCTATCTCGAGTGAATTACACCCGACCACTGTGCACTGTTGCGAAACTCTGTTGAGTTTATTTTTCAAATTTTAAACCATATCAAATTTTCAATAGTATCAACATCACTTTTCAATTCAGTACATTGAACAAAGCAGTCTTAATTATTTAGACATAACAGTTCATTTTGAACTTAGAAGAATACAGCGTACATAACACAACAAATCATTTTCTCATTTAAGAAGCCCGACGTGTGCTTCTCCTATCTAAATTCAGAACCTGTATGTAACCACAGATTCCTCACATTTTGAATAACCCCAGGGGTCAGACTGTATCTGGAAGATTTTGCAAAGCAATTCCCTCCAGCATCAACAAGTGGTGCTGTGCGGCATTATGCTACCTCATGCCGCTCTGTCTTGTGTGGACGTGACATTAGGAGCACTATATATACGTCAACTGCTCATGCTGGCATCAGTTTATTTCTGGACACTGTCTGTGGCAACAGACATGGAACCCATAGAAGTGAACATGAAATAGTGTGCAGAAAGTTTTGAGATGGAATCTTATTATAATTGGTCTGAATTACACTATTCCACAGAACGGAGAAGAGTGAGGGCATGTGAGGACTTTGCAGTTAGACGGAGTCTCTACTAAAATAACAAGTTACTTCCCTTCAATAATGCTTTTTCTGGTGGATACAGTATCTGTCTATGGATTCCTCACCTTATGAATATCCCCTGCGCCAGCATTCCCCGGAAATTTTTCCTAGCTCGCCACGCCGACGAGGTCGTCACAATACCATGGCTTCGCACATGGCTCCACACTGGAGCCATAAGAGGATCACATCAGTGTGATGACATGAGTTCCACCCATTTTTTCCGTGCAACCGAGGCAAACAGGCGGACCAACCATAGAGACAATGTATACATAGTACACAGTATTCACACAAATACACACAGTGTAAAGTGAAAAAGTAAAGCAAAGAAAGCAAACATTTCCTATAAACCTACACAAAGGCAAATAGAGGCAACACAAAATGACAATATGAAATAACCATATTAACCAATACCTCTTTTTAAGGTATAAGAGGGTGGAAAACGGGGAGGCAGGTGGGTCAGTGAGGAATCCACAGGCAGCTACTTTATCCACCAGAAAAAGCGGTACAGAAGATAAGTAACTTGTTCTTCTGATGGATACATCTGCCTGTGGATTCCTCACCTTATGAATAGAATCCCACAGCAGTCCCACTCCCGGCAGAGGGAGTCCACCCTTCTACACCAAAAAGTCTTGCAAAACAGAGCGTGCAAAATGGTCATCCCTCCTCACTTTGGAATCCAAGCAGTAATGCTTCGCGAGAGTGTGGAGGGAGGCCCATGTTGCGACCTTACAGATGTATAATACAGGAACACCCCTAGACAAGGCAGAAGTAGAAGATTTAGCCCTGGTGGAGTGAGCTCTAATGCCTTCAGGAGGCTCCTTAGCAGCCACAGCATAGCAGATCTTGATGCACAAGATGATCCACCTGGATAAAGTGCGCTTGTGCACCGCCTTGCCCTTCATGCGTGCAACATAGCCGACAAAGAGCTGATCATCCTGTCGCAAGTCCTTTGTTCTATCCAGATAGAAACTAATCACCCTCTTAGGGTCCAAACGGTGAAGCCTCTCCTCCTCCTTGAAAGGCTGAGGAAGGGTAATGGACTGCCCTAGATGGAAGGGAGTTACCACTTTAGACAGAAAAGAAGCCCTGGTCCTGAGGACCATCCTTTCAGCAAGTATGTTAAGAAACGGAGGCTTTGAACCAAAGCCTGAAGCTCACTCACCCTCCTAGCCGAAGTGATTGCCACAAGGAAAACCGTTTTGAATGACAGCAGTCACAAAGGACAACTATGCATACGTTCAAAAGGGGAACCCATTAAGAAAATTAAAACCAGATTTAAATCCCACTGGGGCATAATAAAAGGAGAGGGCGGAAACATGTTAGTAAGCCCCTTAATGAACCTTACAACTATCGGAGATTTAAAAAGAGACGGCTGATCAGGCAAACAAAGAAATGCAGATAAAGCCAACAAATATCCTTTAATAGTGGCCACAGCACAACCCTGTTGGGCCAAATGCAGCGAAAAACAAAGAACATCCGAAAGATGTGCTTTTAAGGGATCAATAGACTTCTTTCCACACCATTTAACAAATTTTGACCACCTGTAGGAGTAGATAGACTTGGTGGAGTGGCGCCTGGTTGATAATATAACATTCACCACGTCAGGCAGGAGAGAGAAAGAATTCAGGTTGCCCTGTTCAATCTCCCGGCATGAAGGTGCAGGCTCTGGAGGTGGGAGTGTGGAACCTGCCCCCGACTGCAAGAGGAGGTCTACCCTGAGAGGGAGAGGGAGCGGATGGTGCAACGAAAGGTGAAGGAGGTCTGTGTACCACACCCTTCTTGGCCAATCAGGGGCGATCAATATAACTTGGGCACGGTCTTGGCAAATTTTCCTCAGAACCCGAGGGATCAAGGGTATGGGAGGAAACGCGTAAAGGAGTTGTGAGCTCCAACTCAACTGAAACACGTCCCCCATCGCTCCCTGCCTCGGAAACTGGAGACTGCAGAATGACGGGCAGTGCGCATTCTCGAGAGTGGCAAACAGGTCCACCCGAGGTGTTCCCCACGTCTGGAAGATGTGTTGAACTACCTCCGGATGAAGCCTCCACTCGTGATCGGCGGAAAACTGCCAACTGAGACTGTCCACACGCAGGTTCAGCACCCCGGCCAGATGACTTGCCATCCAGCAAATCTGATGGTCCTGGGCTCAGGACCAAAGCCGCAACGCCTCTATGCAAAGATGGTACGACCCTACTCCTCCCTGCTTGTTGACGTACCACATTGCGGCAGTGTTGTCTGTCAGGACTTGAAATGACTGACCGCAAAGGGACGGGAGAAAGGCCTTGAGCGTCAAATGAATTGCCGCAATTCCAGAAGATTGATATGAAGCAATCTCTCCTCTGGAGACCAAAGACCCTTGATCTCCAGATCCCCCAGATGAGCACTCCACCCTAGGGTAGAGGCATCCGATATCACTGTGGCCACCGCTGGAGGAAGGTGGAAGGGCTTTCCTTGAGACAGATTGCCCTCCACGCTCCACCAAGACAGATACGCTGCATCTTCTCTGGAGATCTTGACCGACTCCCTGAGATCTCCGTTGTGCTGATACCACTATCTGCGGACACACCACTGGAGAGCCCTCATGTGCCAGTGTGCATGGTTGACAAACAGAATGCAGGAAGCGAACAGACCTAGCAGGCGAAGGACCTTAAGAACTGGAACAACCGCTCCATTGTAAAACAAGGGAATAATTTCCTGAATGTCGAGAATCCTTGGCGGAGGCTGAAAAGCTCGACACACAGTGGTATCCAGTACTGCCCCTATGAACAGGTTGCGCTGTGAGGGCACCAGGTGAGACTTGGGAACATTTATCGAAAAACCCAATTAGTACAACAGCTGGGTTGTTACCTGCAGATGACGATGCACCATCTCTGGAGACTCTGCCTTCAGAAGCCAGTCGTGCAGGTAGGGGAAAACCGGGATCCCCGACCTCTTGAGATGGGCAGCAACAACTGCCATCACCTTGGTGAAGACTTCAGGTGCAGTAGTAAGACCAAACGGAATGACCACAAACTGGTAGTGTGGCGAACCAACCGTAAATACTTCCTGTGCAACTTCAGGATTGGGATGGGAAAATACGCATCCTGTAAGTCGATGGACACCATCCAGTCCTCTTGTTGCAGCGCCTGAAGAGCCTGTGCTAGGGTGAGCATCTTGAATCTCTCCTGCTTGAGAAACAGATTTAAGATTCTGAGGTCCAGGATAGGACGTAACCTACCATCCTTCTTGGGAATCAGGAAATACTGTGAGTACCATCCCTGACCCCTTTCCTTCTCCGGAACCACCTCTATCGCACCCTTTTGCAACCTCCTTCTGAGGGAGAAGTAAATGATCCTCTGTGCAGAAACCTTGGCAAGGAGTATCAGGAGGAGGAAATCCCCTGAAGGGAAGGGCGTACACATTTTCTCCAGAGATCTAAAACCCAAAGGTCCGAAGTGATCAATTTCCAATCCTGTAGAAAATGGGTAAGCCGGTCTCCCACGGGACCTACATGATCCAGGATGGCAGATCTAGGGCTGCTTTCCTGCATTACCAGGAGGGGTTGGGGAGGTGGAGGAGGAAGAAGGTTGATGCCCGGCTCCACGAAGGCGCCCTCTGCCTTTAACCCTATAGGACTTGTAAAAGGGGTTTTGTTGCTGCTGTGGCTGTCTGAAACTTCGAAAGGAAGACTTCCCGAAACCACAGTATCGTTTATAACCATAACCTCTCGCCTGAGTCTGCAGACCCAAAGACTTTGCCTTGGCCTTAGATCTTTGCATGGGAGAATCAGCCTTCTCTCCAATAGTTTAGACCCATCAAAAGGCAGATCAAAAAGGGCAGCCTGCACATCGGGAGAGAACCCAGAAGACCTCAACCACACATGTCTTCCTGTTGCAATGGATAAACCCATCACCCGGCCACAGAATTCGCCGTGTCCAGGCCAGACTGGGTGCCTTGACGAGCCGCAGCCTGAGAGTCCGCCAACACCTCACTCAGATTTCCCCTATCTTCCTACAATTTAGGAAGAAGCTGTTTGGCAGAGTCTATTAGGGATGAATGTATCTACCCGACAGACAAGTCAGGTTGGTAGATTTCAGTGCCATGCTAGCTGATGAAAAGACCTTCTTCGCAGACTGTTCCAACTTCTTGAAATCCCTGTCAGACGGCGCCTGCCGAAAGGCCCCCGTAGACTGCTTGGAACAAGAAGCCTGCACCACCAAGCACTCAGGAGAGGGGTGAGATGAAAGGAACACCGGATCCCCAGAAGCAGGTCTATATCTTCTGGACACCGACCTTGAAACCGCAGGAGCAGAAAGAGGGTTGCGCCACACATCGAGGATTGGCTCAGTCAGTGCATCATTAAAGGGTAAGAGTGGTTTAACCACCGAGGACGGAGAATGAATCACCTCTGTGAGTAGATTAGGCTTATACTCTGCCATAGGGAGCTGCAAAGCCAAAAGTTCCACAGCCTTCCTAATCACAGAATGGTAAGGAGCAACCTCTTTCGAGGGGGAAGCCTCCTGAGAAGCAAAGTCCCACTCTGGAGAAGTATCAAGTCCACTTGCCTCACACAAATCCTCAAACACATCTTCTGTGTCATACACTTCTCCTTCCTCCCTCTCTTCAGCCTGGTACTGTTCCTCATCCTCCAATAATCTCTGCGCTTCTCTCCTTGAGCGCATCGTCGGCTGCGGCTTCGACGGCGCCACACGCAGCGTCGATGGCTTTGGGAGAGGTGTCGAAGGAGGATCCACTGTCGTAACCGGCGCTGATCGAATCCGAGAAGCTTCACAGGACGGAGCCGGGGATTGCCCATACGGCGTCGACATCCTCTGAGCCGGAAAGTGTCAGGATGGTGTCGCCGGCATGAAAGGCACAAAGGGGCCTGTGGATACTGGTGAGGCACACCCAAATTAAATGCCAAAAGACCCATGGGACCCGAAGGTGCACCAGAAGGGTATGAGGCCCTGGCAAACACACCATACATTGCATTAAAAAAATGCTATGGATCCGAACCCGGCGCCAAAAACTGTGGATACTGAGCCGGTTCGAGATCCAAATGAGGCACCTCTGGAGTCGGAGCCGCTGGAGCCACAGGTAGAGCAGCAGGAGCCGTAGGAACCTCAGCATCAGCCGGATTCGACACACCCTCTGGGGACAGTGGAATCTCGACGTCGGTGACTGCTTCGGAGTCCCCTTGTAAGATGGAGAATGGACCGGAGTCACCTGAGGAGACACTGAAGGAGAAGGCGAGACAAAGTCCTTTTCTCAACGTCGAGGAGCTGGAGTAGACAACCTCGACACCACAGCCTTCGAAGACCGGTGCCGAGAAGCATGTCTCTTCTTCTTCTTATGCTTTCTCTTGGAATCATGCGACGTCAATAACTTGGACTTCGACCTTTTATGACCCTATTTTCTTTTCTTGGCTTGGCCATATACAGCTTGGCCTCCCGCTCCTTAAGAGCCTTCGGATTCATCTTCCTTCAAAAAGAACAGCCCTCGACGTCGTGGTCAGACGAAAAACACCAAAGACAGTCCTCATGCGGGTTAGTGTTCGACATATGACCCCCACATTCTTTACAGGGCTTAAAGTCCGACTTCCTTGGGGCAGACATGCCAAAACAGAGAAAGATACAATCGAAATAACAAAGTATCCAGTCGAAACAATGGAGAGTCACAGAAAAAACTCTTAGCGTCAACAGCGCGGAAAAAAGGGAACTGATGTCATCACGCCGACATGGTCCCCTAATGGCTCCAGTGACGTCATGTGGAGCCGCGTGCGGAGCCATGGTATTGTGACGACCTTGTTGGCGTGGAGACCTTGGAAAAATGCGGAATTCTGGAGCATGGGATATTCATAAGGTGAAGACTCCATAGGCAGATGTATCCATCAGAAAAGGAATTACTGACTATAACTTGTTCTTTTGATATAGACTTCTAACTACAGACTCCGCTCCTTTTGAATAGTCAGCAAAGCAGTACCTTTCAGGTGGAATGCCTGTCTCACTGTACCAGGCTGTCTAGCCAGTAGTGCCTTGTGAAGATATGCAGAGAGGCCCACGTAGCGGCCTGGAAAATGTCTAAGACTGGCACACTGCCATGGTAGCAGCCTTTCCTCTAATGGAGTGAGGACATACCGTATTTTCCGGCGTATAAGACGACTGGGCGTATAAGACGACCCCCCTACTTTTCTTGATTAAATGTAGGTGTCATGCTATACTCACCGTATAAGACTACCCCTCTTCCAAAGTCATGTCATCAAACATGTACGGTAAACATAAGTAGTTGTTAAAAGGCCCAAACACTTATTATACTGCTACATGTTGTACCGCATCATACTGCATAACTTGGCATTTCTTGCAGCATAACTCTGCTCAGCCTTGCACATACGTTGGTCTTCCCCTGCCGCACACCTCTCGTGGCCTTTGTTATAGAGCAGCATAACTATAGTGATAGCGTGTCAGTCGTGAATAGCACATAGGTCTGCCCTGGGTTCCTTTCCAGCACTACCGCAAGTTGCACCGCGTCCTTCAATTCCTTGCTCTGCGCATTTCAGCTCGAATAGGGAGCCCATGACACCCATACAGAACACTCCTTAACCCCTTCCGTGTACAACTCCATCACGCGCACATCGTACATAATGCCATGTAAAACTTTGCAACAGAATACACACACAACCATCAAACCAAACTAAGCACGTTCTGCAACAGCAATGCTTATTTAGTCGGCCAAACAAGATTACAGAAGACCAATGTTTATCAGAAAAGGCTTCGACGAGCAAACACAAACATGGCACGTTTACTGAAGCAATAGCACCCTCTACTGACAAAACAATACATATTTTACACCATGCCTTCCCATTAATACAAAGCTCAAGACAGTTTGGTCGTTGTTTCCACTCCCAAAAATTTTGTTCCTGGCGTATAAGACGACCCCTGACTTTTGAGACCATTTTAAAGGGTTAAAAAGTCGTCTTATACGCCGGAAAATACGGTAAACCTTCCGGGGGCAGCTTTTTGGCCAGCCCATAGCAGATCTTAATACAGTTATGGAAAGGGGCTTGCCGTCAGGCCAATTGAGGTAGAACAACCTGCAGATCTTTCACAGTCTCCTTGCACAACCAGATGGAATCTGACAGATTACCTTGGTGCTGAGCCAACTGACAGTTCAGATCCCACTGCATACCCCACATGTGCTGCCCGGTGTGGTCCACCAGCAAGATGCCAAGAGGCACAGAAGCACCACAGTCCCTCTCACTGAGACCCAGGCTGCAGGCTGAGGCGGCAGGCTGAAACATCGGGATCAAAGCTCAAATATCCTGGACTCATTGAGGCAGAGGGATAGCTCGAAACAGCACTGTATCTCTGATAGTTCTGATGAATAGGAGCCCCTGCGAAGGAGTCAGGTGTGACTTTGCCACATTGATGGTGAACCCCAACAATGTTAACAGGCCAGACATCATGTAGAGATGGTCTGCAACAGTTTTAGGGGAGTTCACCAACAGTTCCCATTAATCAAGGTATGAGAAGACTGGTATCCCCAACCTCTGCAGATGGACCAAAAGCATCACCTTTGTGAACACCTGAGGTGCACTAGCGAGCCCAAAAGGGAACACTGAGAAATGAAAATATTCTTGTCCCACCAGAAATCGCAGGTAGCATTTGTGAGACTGTAGGATGGGGATTTGAAAATACGCTTCCTGCAAATCCAACACCACCATCCAGTCTCCTGGATCAAGGATACACAAAACTTGGGCAAGGGTGAGTATCTTGAACTTGTAATTTCCTAAAAAGTAGTAGTTCAGAGGCAAAGATCTACGATGGGGTGAAGACCGCCATTGTTTTTGGGTATTAGAAAATAATGGGAGCAACAACCAGTTCAGATTTGTGAAACTGGAACTCACTCTATTGCTCCCTTGGCCAAGAATACCTGAACTTCTCCTTGAAAAATCGACAAGTGGTCCTCGGGAAGATGTAGTGGTGATGGTGGGATGTCTGGGGAGAGGGATTGAACAGGAAGAGAATAAGCTTGTGTCACAATCTAGAGCACTCATTGGTCTGTTGTAATGCTACTCCATCCTGGGAGTTAGTAGGTCATTTGTCCTCCTACTGGACGATCGTGAGACTCCAAGGTTAACTTAGAGAGATGCTGAAGCACTGGTGTTTGGGCAGAACACTGTTCCTGGAGTCCTAACCATTGTTGTCGCGCTTCACGACCATGGCCTCTAAAAGACTGGGTAGCCTGCTGCAACAGAGGCAAATATCGCCTCTGTTTCTGGAAGTAACCCCTCCCACAGCCTCAAAAGGGGAAACAACCTTTACAACGCAGTCATTACATCGCACTACATTTACAACGCAGTCATTACATCGCAACATCCTTTACAACGCATGTCACTACAATGCAGCCATTACATTGCATGTCACTACAACGCATACCAGTACAACACGTAGTACCCCTACACTATCCAACACTAACCCTACTGTTGCACCACCTGGAGTTAGAATAGTAATTTTTAACCACTACACTATCCAACACTTACCCTACTGTTGCACCCCCTGGAGTTAGAATAGTAATTTTACCCCTACACTATCCAACACTTACCTTAAATGCAATGTAATGGTTTGAGTTGTAATGGTATGCGTGGTAAAGGTATAATGCGATGTAATGGAATGCATTGTAACTGTAGCTTTAACAATTTTGTTGTAAAGGCATGCATTGTAATTGTATGCGTTGTAACATCATACATTCCCTCAAAAGAGACATTGCTGCTGTGGAAGCTGGCAAGCTGAACGTGCTAAATCTTTAGGAGCAGACAGAGACCATGCTTCCTTAAATCTTTCAAGGGCTCTGTCCGCCTTCTCCCCGAATAACCCGAAATCATGAAAAGGCATGTCCCTTAAGGAATGATGAACATCCACGAAAAACACAGTTGAGCGGATATACACATGGCGTCTATAAACCATGCTTGTCCCCAATGCTCTTCCCAAATAATCGGTTGCAGCTAGGTCTGACTTAATAGAAAATGTAGCCGCATCCTGTCCATCAGCCAACCAACCTTGCAATATTTTATTTTATGAGTATCCTTTGGAACAGCAGGCAACAACATCAGATGGGACTATCTTCCTAAAAGACAGAAAGCATTGACTTAGGGCCAAAGTAGCTGAAGAGAACCCCTTCTTAGCATAAGCCTCCTTTTTTTAGACAGCCAGTTAGGAGGAATAGCAGGGAAGGCATTGGGGTTTGTACGACTAGTTGAAGCTTGTACTATAAGGCCTTCTGGAGTCAGTGTTGAAGAAGGAAATCTGGATACATTGGAGACGGACAGTACTTTCCAGCAATTTGGCGATATTTTAGAGGGCATGATCCTGGCTTATCCCAGGTGCCCGTTAAGCATCTGATAATGCCTAATTGAAAAGTAATAAAGGCTACTGGGATGAACAAGCGAAGTTCAAACCCTCCGAATGACAATGCCTCTTCTGTGGTCATAGACAGAGTAGGAAAAGATATACCAACATTTGGAGATATATCAAGCCCACTAGCATCTTGCAAATCTTACAAAATATCTTTGTAAGCATATTCCCCAAATAGATACTCCTTTCTTGTTAGATCTGGCTTAGACTGAGCATAGACCGTAGCAGATGGAACATTGGCCTCAGTATACAGAAGAAGAATCTGATTCGCAATCAGCATCGGTAGAGACCTTAAAATGAGGTCCACAGGCACAGCTGGTGTTGAGAATGGATCTGTTGATGTCTGAATAGCCGGAGGCCCCTCGGATTCATGGAGCCTGAAGGTGCACCAGATAGATCTAGACCACCACCAAAGCCATTCTCAGCTGCTGGAGTTGCAACCTAATCCATTGGAAGTTGGAAAGGTAATGACGTCATAGAAGGTCCCGCAATGGGGCAATCATCTTTGGATCCTTAGCTAACATTTTTCAGGTACAGGACACACAATTTAAATTCTACTGATTTAGGTGACATTTCTGTACACTTTTGAGAAAAAATGTAAGAAGATCGTACATTTTTCAAATGACAGTTGAAGCTCCAGCGCAAGTGGGTGACGTATATATACTGGTTCTGAAGTTACATCTGCAAGAGACAGAGCAGCATGGAGTAGCACGAAGTTGGTTGGCACCACATGTCTACGCTAAAAGGATTGCTCTACAAAAGATTCCAAATCCAGTCTGACACATGGGTAAATAAAGGGAGGATAGATTCATGATCACTTTCACTCTCAGGAGCTCCATGGAGCATGGCAGCATTTTGGACTTGCTCGTACCCAGCACTGACAAACCCTCCCTAATTTGTTGCAGCACAATCATCTCGCACTTAAACAATTACCCCAATGGTCCATTCAGGCAAAACTTAAACTCAAAAATGTATTTCATTTCAAGATGATTTGCTCGCATTTAAAACATTGCCACTCGAGTTTGGATTTATAGGTTTGAACAAAAAAATTACCCGAATGGTCCGCTCGGGTAAAAACCTGCTACACAAAATGTTTGTTGCCCATCTATCTTAACTCCTTAACCGCGGCGTTTTTTCCGCCTCGGTGCGGGCGTTCTGAAGAGTGGGCGAGGCTGCGTCGGCCGTTGGCCGATGGCAGCACTGGGGAGGTAGTGCTCCTGTCGGCCAATGGGAGCACGGAAGGGGTTAAAAGGACTGCTGCTCATGTTCAAAACACTGCTTTTAGGGTTGGTAGTTTGCACTCAAAAATTACCCAAACTTTCCGTCGGGTAAAGCTATCTGAAATGCTGCTTGCACTCAACAATTATTGGAACAGTACATCTTACATTAAAAAAAATGCCAGAAATTACGTGGTGTATCATAATGGCGTTAACTCAGTCAATTTTGCATACATTTTGCTATGCTAAATTATCAAAAATACACCAATTATGCCAGTGCAATTAGATTTCACCAAAGCCTATTAAAACTAGTTTGCACTGAAAAATAAAAAGTTGCACTTGTGGGAGACCTGAAGATCAAGCCATATGATTTTTTTTTAACATTGTTTCCTTTCAATATCAAGAGATTAAATTCCTTTAATAAGAAAGTAACGACTGTGGGTGATTGGCAATGACTGGCCAGCTAGCTGATGATCACGATGACCACTTCAGCTGGCAGCATCTAGCAGATCACAAGAGGCTTCTCCATCAGAGGTGGTTCAAGATCTCTTCACCCAGTGTAGCACACCTCAGGTGGACCTTTTTGCCACTCGTACAAATGCTCACTGTCCGAATTTCTGTGCCCTCCAGTATCTATCTTAGGGAGTCATGGTACACGTTTCAATTAAAGTGGAACTTTCTATTCCACTATCCTTTTTCTACCAAACCGTGATTCCTCAGGGACTGAGGAATGTTCGCCAGGACCGGGCCCAATCCATTCTAATTTGGCTGAGAAGGGTGTGGTACACAGATCTAGGACACCTGACCCTGTCTGCTCCTCTTCGTCTCCCGCTCATAGTGGATCAGCTGTCTTTTCAGCACGAGCCACAAAGAGCTTGGCTCTATGCTCCTTGATGGCCATAGGGCACACAACAACAAGTCATTTCTCAAACCAAGGTACCAAAGACAGTCGTTTTGCGGGTCCTTTATACTTCTGATGACATCCCTGTTGATCCAATCCTGGCATCAGGCGTCAGCTAGAAATCAGCATCCCCTGCCAGCACTGGAGAGCTATTTAAAACATTTCCAGACTGGCGCCTAGATATTGGCTAACCTCAAACCTAATAAGAATGATTTGGGGATTTGGTAATGTGAACCATGCAATGCCTAAAAAACTGTACATCAGTACCTCCTGTTTTACGCCAGGAGTATTTATCTGTATATATCTCACAAATGAAAAAAAAACTTTGACTCATGAGAGCAAAGAGGGACCGCGGCTATCATATCAAAATTTATAAAGGCTAGGGTCAACAATTGGAAAGCCATTTTGCGTTTTTCCCTTCATGTTTCAATTCCGAGTTTGAGAATCGACTCAACAAGGCAGCAGCGTCACATGAGCAATTGGGTTGTAGCTGTAAGCGATATGAAAAATAAAGGTGAAATTCTAAACAGACCAGACAGCTAAATTAAAAATCACAGAGTTTATTTAATAATGGCACACAAACTGCAAGTCTTCATATTAGCAAGCAATAAAACTAACTTGAAACAACTCTTCGAGAGAACTTGGCTCCACTGCTGTAACAATGCCGAAGTTGAAGTATGAAGAGACTTTCATCTACACATGTTCAGTATTCTTGATGGTTAATGATGTGCTTCTTGCGGATAACTTTTCATCATGATGTCCTTTAAAGCTTGTTATTTTTAAAATCGCAATCAAAATAATCCCAATTAGTTCGGAGGGTCGTCATTTTCCACTAACTGAATAACTAATGAACATTCCATTGTGAGAACACATGGGTGGCTTGCAATTTACGAGGTTAAACAATTTAATAAACCTCATAGTAAGGCCTTTGAAAGTACAGATTGTTTTTAAGGTGGCAACTGCAAACGTCCCCCAATTGTAACTGGCCTAGAACCCTTATTCATTTCTGCTTAAGATGAGAATGGTAAAATGCAGAGAAAGCAATAAAATATGTTCTAGTACAACCCTGCATAAGGGTATCCTAAGATGGAAGAAGCAACTGGTAGATATCTTACTGACTTGTGTTGACAGAGATGATTCCTGGTTAAAACAAAAAGTGGCTTTCAAACTATGTTAACTGGCACTAAAGGGGGACCTAGGTCGGCTATCCATGATCCACTAATCCTTACATTCAGAATACCTCCTGTAAGTAAGACTTTTCTTTAGTCAGACGTGACGCACTAGTTACTACTTGTGTAACGATATATCTGTAAGAGACATTAGTTAGTGATAGATTCCTTACCTTAGAATATCCCCAGGCGTCAGACTGGATCCGGAAAATTTTGCGTAGCAATACCCCTGCGCGCCAGCAGGCGTCGTCCGCGGCTTCGCGTCCGTCGTCGGCGCCGGAATGACGTCGGAGTACTTAGACGCCGCCCTCGCGCGCTGACGTCAGTTCTGATACACAGCTTTTCCGCGCCAGATACGCAGAGCCATGATAGAACCAACACTGGTGCCATGAAACTGGGACCCTGAAAGGGGATGACCTTAACCCTAGATATCGGTTCGCAGAACGGGGAGGATGGGTGGGTCGGTAAGGAATCTATCACTAACTAATGTCTCTTACAGATATATCGTTACACAAGTAGTAACTTGTGCATTCTGTAAGAGACACGTTAGTGATAGATGCCTTACCTTAGAATAGATACCCCAGCAATACCAACCCCGGTGGTGGGTCTGCGAACCAATAATCACACCAGAAAGTCCTGGAGGACGGACCGGCCAAAGAAGCCATCCTGGCTGTCCAGGCAGTAGTGTCTTGCAAACGTGTGCAGAGAGGCCCACGTAGCTGCCTGACAAATGTCCTGCAAGGGCACCCCTGGGCCTAAGGCAGTCGTAGTCGCCGTGGCCCGAGTGGAATGAGCTCTCAGCCCAACAGGGGGTTCCTTCTTAGCCAAGGAGTAACACGCCTGGATGCACAAGATGATCCATTGAGAGATGGTCCGCTTGTGCACCGCCTGTCCCTTCTTAGTGCCCACGTAACCAACAAAGAGTTGGTCATCCACCCGGAACTGGCGTGTGCTGTCTAGATAGAATGACAGCGCACATTTTGGGTCCAGACGATGGAGCCGCTCTTCCTCTTTAGAGGGATGCGGAGGCGGAAAGAAGGTGGGCAAGGAGATGGACTGCCCGATGTGGAAGGCCATGACAACCTTGGGCAGGAAAGAGGGTCTTGTCCGCAACACAACCTAGTCCGGATGGACAGAGAGGAAAGGAGGTGTGGAAGAAAGAGCCTGGAGCTCACTCATTCTCCTGGCAGATGTGATGGCAACCAGGAAAGTAGTCTTCAAAGTAAGAAGACGGAGAGGACAGTTACGGAGCGGCTCAAAGGGAGCACACATTAGGTAAGTAAGAACAAGGTTCAAGTCCCACTGGGGCATCACGAAAGGAACAGGAGGAAACATGTGTGCGATGCCCTTCAAAAACCTATTTACAGTTGGGGACTTGAACAAAGAAGGCTGATCAGGTAGCCTTAAGAAGGCGGAAAGGGCAGAAAGGTAGCCCTTGATAGTGCCCAGAGCAGAGCCCTGCTGGGCAAGAGAAAGAAGGAAGAGGAGAACCTCAGAAAGGGGTGCAGAGAGAGGATCAGCAGCCTTTGCTGTGCACCATGTCACAAATCTGTTCCACCTGCAGGCGTATACCGCTTTGTGGAAGGACGCCTGGCTGCCAGAATGACATTACAGACTTCGGGAGGCAAGCCAAATGGCCTCAACTGTCGCCGCTTAATCTCCAAGCTTGTAGGTAGAGACTGGACAGGTTCGGGTGGAGGACCGTCCACTGCTGCTGCGACAGAAGGTCCTCCCGAAGAGGCAGACGAATTGGGGGATCGACAGACATGCTGAGTAGCTCGGGATACCAGTATCTTCGTGCCCAGTCTGGAGCCACAAGGATAACTTGGACCCAGTCGCGCCTGATCTTCTTCAGCACTCTGGGCAGAAGTGGTATAGGCGGAAAGGTGTACAACAGACCGCAACTCCACTCGTGACGAAAAGCGTCTCCGAGCGAGTGCCGCCTTGGAAATTCCAACGAGCAGAACTGATGACATTGCGCGTTCTCTTCTCTGGCGAATAGATATAACCAAGGCTCTCCCCACTGCTGAAAGAGGCCTTGCGCCACATCCGAGTTGAGACGCCATTCGTGATCCAACATGCACCGACGGCTGAGTTCGTCCGCCCTGGCGTTCAGAGAACCTGCCAGGTGTTGAACCACCAGGGTCACGCCCTGATGTTCCAGCCACTGCCAGAGGCGCAGAGCCTTCTGGCATAGGGTCCACGACCCCACCCCGCCCTGTTTGTTGCTGTACCACATGGCGGTGGTGTTGTCCGTGAACACCTGCACTACACTCCCCCGGACAGAAGGGAGGAATGCCTTCAGTGCAAGCCGGATCGCCCGCAGCTCCAAAAGGGTGATGTGGAGCTGGGACTCCGCCGGAGACCAGAGGCCTCTGATCTCCGCCTCTCCCATGTGGTCCCCCCAGCCCTGGAGGGACGCGTCCTTCACAACTACTTGCTCCGGTTGGGGAAGGGAGAGGGATCTGCCGCTGACCCAATCGCGGTCCGTGAGCCACCACTGCAACTGTCTTGCAGTGCCCTCGGAGATCAAGACATGGTCGGACAAGTTGCCCTGATGCTGGGCCCACTGAAACTTCAGGTCCCACTGCAGAGCCCGCATCCACCACCGGGCGTGATGCACCAGAAGGATGCAGGACGCCATCAGCCCCAGAAGCCGCAGCGTCAACCTGACCGAGACTCGGGATAACGGCTGAAAGATCGGAATCAGAGCCTGAATATCCCGAACCCAAGGATAAACCCGAAACTGCGCCGAGTCTAGAACCGCTCCGATGAAGAGGAGCTTCTGAGAGGGACACAGGTGTGACTTCGGCAGATTGATGGAGAACCCCAGCAGGTACAGGAGGTCGGCCGTAGTCTGGAGGTGGCTGACGACTGTCTGGGGCGAGCCCTCCTTCAACAACCAGTCGTCGAGGTAGGGGAAGACTGAAACCCCTAACCTGCGCAGATGAGCTGCGACCACCAGCATCACTTTCGTGAACACCCGTGGGGCGCTGGTAAGGCCGAAGGGGAGCACGGTAAACTGAAAGTGCTCGTGGCCTACCGTGAACCGCAGGTAACGCCGGTGGGCCGGCAGGACGGGGATGTGAAAATAAGAGCCCTGCAAGTCCAACACTACCATCCAGTCTCCAGGGTCTAGGGCAGCTAAGACCTGAGCCAATGTCAGCATCTTGAACTTCTCTTTTCGGAGGAAGCCGTTGACATTCCGTAGGTCCAAGATAGGGCGTAGGCCCCTTTGCCCTTCTTGGGAACCAGAAAGTAGTGGGAGTAACAACCACACCCTACTTCCGGCCCAGAACGTGCTCGATGGCCCCCTTGGCCAAGAGGGCCGATACTTCCTCTTGCAGAAGTTGCAAGTGATCCCCCGACACGCGGTGGCACTGTGGTGGCATGGCTGGAGGGGTCGCCTCGAAGGGGAGGGAGGAGCCCCTTCGGACGATTTGCAGCACCAACCTGTCCGACGTGACAGTGCGCCAGTGTAGGAGGTGATGGCGGACCCTGCCTCCCACTGGCGTCACATGGGCCTGAAAGTACGGACTAGGAGGGTTTTGAGGCAGGTGCTGCAGGTTAAGGTGTGGACTGGCCTCGCCGTTGTCCCCGACCCTTCCTTGGCCACGAAAAGTGCGAAAGGCACCCGTTTGCTGGCGTGGGGCCGAGAGGCCCAAGGACTTGGCCGTAGCCCTGGAGTCCTTAAAACGCTCAAGCGCATGGTCTGCCTTGCCGCCGAATAGGGGACGGCCATCAAACGGCATGTCCAGAAGGGTAGCCTGGACATCGGCCGAAAAGTTGGCGGACCTCAACCAGGCGTGGCGTCGAACTGCCACCGTCGTAGCCATCGCTCTGCCCAGTGAGTCCGTGGTATGCAGCCCACACCGGATGGAGTAGCGCGCTGCATCTCGACCCTCTGCAAGGGCTTGGGCGAGTTTAGCCCGGGCCTCCTCCGGGCATTGTGGCAGCACGTCCGCGACCGTGTCCCACAGGGTGTGGGTGTAGCGGCCCAAGAGGCATGCGGTATTGACAGACCACAGTCCCAAACTCAGGGACGAGAACACTTTCTTACCGAATTGCTCGTACCTCTTGGATTCCCGCTCGGGTGGAGCCGTCGGGAATGCGGTCTGGGAAGTGGAGGCCTGGATGACCAGGCTCTCGGGGGTGGGGTGGGTGGACAAAAAGCAAGGGTCGCCCGGGCGGTAGCGTCTGGCCACGTTCCTATCCACAGGCTGACCTGTGGCGGGCTTGGACCAAGTGCCCACAAGAACGTCACACAGGGCCTCATTAAACGGCAGCAGAGGCTCAGTGGAGCATGCCTGCGGTTTAAGGACCTCAGTGAGGAGGTTAGTCCGCACGGCTGCGACGGGGAGCGTCAGGCCCAAGGCCTTGGCTGCCCGCGTCAACACTACACTGTAGGCAGCCCCCTCCTCCGTAGCCACGGTGGGAGGGGAGACAAATCCAGTGCCTGGCGAAGTGTCAATATCACTGGCCTCCCCAAGCTCATATGTCCAGTCCTGTTGAGACTAGCACTCCTGTGCCAGAGGGTCTACAGAGCCCTCCCAATCACCCTCATCACCCATCTGCTGAAGTTCAGGGTCAACGGATGGGGCCGGTTCGTGGAAATAGAAATCTCCAAACGACGTGGGCGCCGCTCAAATCGAAGGGAGGATTGGGGACAGCGCCGACAAGCGGCGCCGGGGGTGACACCCGCTGGGCCGGCGCCGGCGAGGTCGTGAGGTCGACCGGCGACAACCCGGATCCGGAAGTGGAACCAGTGAGGGCCTGCGGCGCCGGGACCAAAGTCGCCGGCGGCGCCGGGGCCGAAGCACTCGGCGGCGTCGGAGCCGAAGCACCCGACCCGCCAGGCCCTCCAGCCGGGACCGTGGGCCCGAAGGCGCCACGAAACCCGGCTGAGGAGGGAGGGACCTCATGGCCATGAGGTACCGCTCGACCTCCTCCGGCGTTGCATCGTGCCCAGGGACCTGCAGGTGTGGGGCAGGAGGTGGCGCCTGCGACTCCGTCGGAGCCGTGTGGGTGGTGTGACCCGAACCCCCGACCCTGTCGTGCGAGCGTCAGGGTGGGTCGGAGGAACAATGACGTCGCTCCGACCTCTCATGCCTCTTACCTGAGGAAGATCCGGACGACCGATGCCGACTCCCGGAGCTACGAGGACTCTGACCCCGTGACCGGTCCTTCGACCTCCTGTGGGACCGGGACCTGGAACGGCGCGGGTAGGTGCGGTCGTCGTGGTCGAGGCCTGGACACTGAAGGCACCGGCGATGGGGGTCGGTAACCGACATCAGTCGGTCGCACCTGGAGCAAGGTTTGAAACCGGGCATCCCTACCGGCACCGCAGGAGTCGAGAGACTCGAGAAAAAGATGATCAAAAAGTTTAGTGAAAAATTGACTAAGGGGTAGAGCTTCTCCGGATCTGCGCTAGCTGGCGCGGAAAAAAGAAGAACTGACGTCAGCGCGCGAGGACGGCGTCTAAGTACTCCGACGAAGTCATTCCAGAGCCAACGACGCCGACGACGGACGCAGAGCCGCGGACGACGCCTGCCGGCGCGCAGGGGTATTGCTACGCAAAATTTTCCGGATCCAGTCTGACGCCTGGGGATATTCTAAGGTAAGGAATCTGTCACTAACGTGTCTCTTTCAGATTTTTCACTTATCCAAGTTGTACTAAAAGAAAGACGATTTCGAAAGTTAGACTGACCCACGTGGATATTGTTGCCCTTTGGCTTCCTTTCCAGTGGTTTTAGTCAAGAAAGGTAATGAAAATATGGGGTAAAAATCACTAATGTTGAGAGAGTCAGCACTCATTTTTTTCAATGAAAGTATTGCCAAAGATGGTTTACGGGCTGAAGAAACAGGTTTTCCTGAAAAGAAAACTTATTGACAGGGCTAGGGTATCCATTGGAAACACTGAAATGGTCAACAGTCAACAGGAGACAAAAAAATATATTATTTAGCTAGTGACGTTTTTTTATGTACGAAGAATCAGCGAGAGACACAACTGCCACACAATGCAAAAACTTTTTTTAACCGGGGCAATGGAATACAAGGTCTTAGCATCCAGTTCTCTAAACTGGTAATGCAACAATGGTGCTATCTTTAATAGTAATTCAGGCATCCAGTTCCCAAAACTGGCAATTCAAGCTTCAATGGTGCTATATTCAATAGTAATTCATTCAGTCTCCAAAACTGGCAATGCAAGCTTCAATGGCGCTATATTCAATAGTAATTCAGGCATCCAGTTCCCTAAACTGACAATGCAAGCTTCAATGTCGCTATCTTCAATAGTAATTCAGCCATCCAGTTCTCAAAACTGGCAATGCAAGCTTCAATGGCGCTATCTTCAATAGTAATTCAGGCATCCACTTCTCAAAACTGGCAATGCAAGCTTCAATGGTGCTATCTTCAATAGTAATTCAGGCATCCAGTTCTCAAAACTGGCAATGAAAGCTTCAATAGTGCTATCTTCAATAGTAATTCAGGCATCCAGTCCCCAAAACTGGCAATGCAAGCATCACTGTTGCTGTCTTCGATAGTAATTCAGGCATCCAGTCCCCAAAACTGACATGCAAGCTTCAATAACGCTATCTTCAATAGTAATTCAGGCATCCAGTTCTCAAAACTGGCAATGAAAGCTTCAATGGCGCTATATTCAAAAGTAATTCAGGCATCCAGTTTTCAAAACTGGCAATGAAAGCTTAAATGGTGCTATCTTCAATTGTAATTCAGGCATCCAGTTCCCAAAGCTCGCAATGCAAGCTTCAATGGCGCTATCTTCAATAGTAATTCAGGCATCCAGTTCTCAAAACTGGGAATGCAAGCTTCAATAGCGCTATCTTCAATAGTAATTCAGGCATCCAGTTCCCAAAACTGTCAATGCAAGCTTCAATGGCGCTATCTTCAATAGTAATTCAGGCATCCAGTTCTCAAAACTGGGAATGTAAGCTTCAATAGCGCTATCTTCAATAGTAATTCAGGCATCCAGTCCCCAAAACTAGCAATGCAAGCTTCACTGTTGCTGTCTTTGATAGTAATTCAGGCATCCAGTCCCCAAAACTGGCAATGAAAGCTTTAATGGCGCTATATTCAATAGTAATTCAGGCATCCAGTTCTCAAAACTGGCAATGAAAGCTTCAATGGCGCTATATTCAAAAGTAATTCAGGCATCCAGTTCCCAAAACTGGCAATGAAAGCTTAAATGGTGCTATCTTCAATTGTAATTCAGGCATCCAGTTCCCAAAGCTCGCAATGCAAGCTTCAATGGTGCTATCTTCAATAGTAATTCAGGCATCCAGTTCTCAAAACTGGGAATGCAAGCTTCAAAAGCGCTATCTTCAATAGTAATTCAGGCATCCAGTTCCCAAAACTGTCAATGCAAGCTTAAATGGCGCTATCTTCAATAGTAATTCAGGCATCCAGTCCCCAAAACTGGCAATGCAAGAATCACTGTTGCCGTCTTCGATAGTAATTCAGGCATCCAGTCCCCAAAACTGGCATGCTAGCTTCAATAGCGCTATCTTCAATAGTAATTCAAGCATCCAGTTCTCAAAACTGGCAATGAAAGCTTCAATGGCGCTATATTCAAAAGTAATTCAGGCATCCAGTTTTCAAAACTAGCAATGAAAGCTTAAATGGTGCTATCTTCAATTGTAATGCAGGCCTTCAGTTCCCAAAGCTGGCAATGCAAGCTTCAATGGCGCTATGTTCAATAGTAATTCAGGCATCCAGTTCTCGAAACTGGGAATGCAAGCTTCAATAGCGCTATCTTCATTAGTAATTCAGGCATCCAGTTCCCAAAACTGGCAATGAAAGCTTCAATGGCGCCATCTTCAATAGTAATTCAGGCATCCAGTTCCCAAAACTGTCAATGCAAGCTTCAATGGCGCTATCTTCAATAGTAATTCAGGCATCAAGTTCTCAAAACTGGCAATTCAAGCTTTAATGGTGCTATATTCAATAGTAATTCATTCAGTCTCCAAAACTGGCAATGCAAGCTTCAATGGCGCTATATTCAATAGTACTTCAGGCATCCACTTCTCAAAACTGGCAATGCAAGCTTCAATGGTGCTATCTTCAATAGTAATTCAGGCATCCAGTTCTCAAAACTGGCAATGAAAGCTTCAATAGTGCTATCTTCAATAGTAATTCAGGCATCCAGTCCCCAAAACTGGCAATGCAAGCATCACTGTTGCTGTCTTCGATAGTAATTCAGGCATCCAGTCCCCAAAACTGGCAATGAAAGCTTTAATGGCGCTATATTCAATAGTAATTCAGGCATCCAGTTCTCAAAACTGGCAATGAAAGCTTCAATGGCGCTATATTCAAAAGTAATTCAGGCATCCAGTTCCCAAAACTGGCAATGAAAGCTTAAATGGTGCTATCTTCAATTGTAATTCAGGCATCCAGTTCCCAAAGCTCGCAACGCAAGCTTCAATGGCGCTATCTTCAATAGTAATTCAGGCATCCAGTTCTCAAAACTGGCAATGCAAGCTTCAATAGCGCTATCTTCAATAGTAATTCAGGCATCCAGTTCCCAAAACTGTCAATGCAAGCTTAAATGGCGCTATCTTCAATAGTAATTCAGGCATCCAGTCCCCAAAACTGGCAATGCAAGAATCACTGTTGCCGTCTTCGATAGTAATTCAGGCATCCAGTCCCCAAAACTGGCATGCCAGCTTCAATAGCGCTATCTTCAATAGTAATTCAAGCATCCAGTTCTCAAAACTGTCAATGCAAGCTTAAATGGCGCTATCTTCAATAGTAATTCAGGCATCCAGTCCCCAAAACTGGCAATGCAAGAATCACTGTTGCCGTCTTCGATAGTAATTCAGGCATCCAGTCCCCAAAACTGGCATGCCAGCTTCAATAGCGCTATCTTCAATAGTAATTCAAGCATCCAGTTCTCAAAACTGGCAATGAAAGCTTCAATGGCGCTATATTCAAAAGTAATTCAGGCATCCAGTTTTCAAAACTAGCAATGAAAGCTTAAATGGTGCTATCTTCAATTGTAATGCAGGCCTTCAGTTCCCAAAGCTGGCAATGCAAGCTTCAATGGCGCTATGTTCAATAGTAATTCAGGCATCCAGTTCTCAAAACTGGGAATGCAAGCTTCAATAGCGCTATCTTCATTAGTAATTCAGGCATCCAGTTCTCAAAACTGGCAATGAAAGCTTCAATGGCGCTATCTTCAATAGTAATTCAGGCATCCAGTTCCCAAAACTGTCAATGCAAGCTTCAATGGCGCTATCTTCAATAGTAATTCAGGCATCAAGTTCTCAAAACTGGCAATTCAAGCTTCAATGGTGCTATATTCAATAGTAATTCATTCAGTCTCCAAAACTGGCAATGCAAGCTTCAATGGCGCTATATTCAATAGTACTTCAGGCATCCACTTCTCAAAACTGGCAATGCAAGCTTCAATGGTGCTATCTTCAATAGTAATTCAGGCATCCAGTTCTCAAAACTGGCAATGAAAGCTTCAATAGTGCTATCTTCAATAGTAATTCAGGCATCCAGTCCCCAAAACTGGCAATGCAAGCATCACTGTTGCTGTCTTCGATAGTAATTCAGGCATCCAGTCCCCAAAACTGGCATGCAAGCTTCAATAGCGCTATCTTCAATAGTAATTCAGGCATCCAGTTCTCAAAACTGGCAATGAAAGCTTCAATGGCGCTATATTCAAAAGTAATTCAGGCATCCAGTTTTCAAAACTGGCAATGAAAGCTTAAATGGTGCTATCTTCAATTGTAATTCAGGCATCCAGTTCCCAAAGCTCGCAATGCAAGCTTCAATGGCGCTATCTTCAATAGTAATTCAGGCATCCAGTTCTCAAAACTGGGAATGCAAGCTTCAATAGCGCTATCTTCAATAGTAATTCAGGCATCCAGTTCCCAAAACTGTCAATGCAAGCGTTAATGGCGCTATCTTCAATAGTAATTCAGGCATCCAGTTCTCAAAACTGGGAATGTAAGCTTCAATAGCGCTATCTTCAATAGTAATTCAGGCATCCAGTCCCCAAAACTAGCAATGCAAGCTTCACTGTTGCTGTCTTCGATAGTAATTCAGGCATCCAGTCCCCAAAACTGGCAATGAAAGCTTTAATGGCGCTATATTCAATAGTAATTCAGGCATCCAGTTCTCAAAACTGGCAATGAAAGCTTCAATGGCGCTATATTCAAAAGTAATTCAGGCATCCAGTTCCCAAAACTGGCAATGAAAGCTTAAATGGTGCTATCTTCAACTGTAATTCAGGCATCCAGTTCCCAAAGCTCGCAATGCAAGCTTCAATGGCGCTATCTTCAATAGTAATTCAGGCATCCAGTTCTCAAAACTGGGAATGCAAGCTTCAATAGCGCTATCTTCAATAGTAATTCAGGCATCCAGTTCCCAAAACTGTCAATGCAAGCTTAAATGGCGCTATCTTCAATAGTAATTCAGGCATCCAGTCCCCAAAACTGGCAATGCAAGAATCACTGTTGCCGTCTTCGATAGTAATTCAGGCATCCAGTCCCCAAAACTGGCATGCCAGATTCAATAGCGCTATCTTCAATAGTAATTCAAGCATCCAGTTCTCAAAACTGGCAATGAAAGCTTCAATGGCGCTATATTCAAAAGTAATTCAGGCATCCAGTTTTCAAAACTAGCAATGAAAGCTTAAATGATGCTATCTTCAATTGTAATGCAGGCCTTCAGTTCCCAAAGCTGGCAATGCAAGCTTCAATGGCGCTATGTTCAATAGTAATTCAGGCATCCAGTTCTCAAAACTGGGAATGCAAGCTTCAATAGCGCTATCTTCATTAGTAATTCAGGCATCCAGTTCTCAAAACTGGCAATGAAAGCTTCAATGGCGCTATCTTCAATAGTAATTCAGGCATCCAATTCCCAAAACTGTCAATGCAAGCTTCAATGGCGCTATCTTCAATAGTAATTCAGGCATCAAGTTCTCAAAACTGGGAATGCAAGCTTCAATAGCGCTATCTTCATTAGTAATTCAGGCATCCAGTTCTCAAAACTGGCAATGAAAGCTTCAATGGCGCTATCTTCCATAGTAATTCAGGCATCCAGTTCTCAAAACTGGCAATGAAAGCTTTAATGGCGCTATATTCAATAGTAATTCAGGCATCCAGTCCCCAAAACTGGCAATGAAGTTTCAATGGCGCTATCTTCAATAGTAATTCAGGCATCCAGTTCTCAAAACTGGCAATGAAAGCTTTAATGGCGCTATATTCAATAGTAATTCAGGCATCCAGTTATCAAAACTGGCAATGCAAGCTTCAATGGCGCTATATTCAATAGTAATTCAGGCATCCAGTCCCCAAAACTGGCAATGCAAGCTTCAATGGCGCTATCTTCAATAGTAATTCAGGCATCAAGTTCTCAAAACTGGGAATGCAAGCTTCAATAGCGCTATCTTCATTAGTAATTCAGGCATCCAGTTCTCAAAACTGGCAATGAAAGCTTCAATGGCGCTATCTTCCATAGTAATTCAGGCATCCAGTTCTCAAAACTGGCAATGAAAGCTTTAATGGCGCTATATTCAATAGTAATTCAGGCATCCAGTCCCCAAAACTGGCAATGAAGTTTCAATGGCGCTATCTTCAATAGTAATTCAGGCATCCAGTTCTCAAAACTGGCAATGAAAGCTTTAATGGCGCTATATTCAATAGTAATTCAGGCATCCAGTTATCAAAACTGGCAATGCAAGCTTCAATGGCGCTATATTCAATAGTAATTCAGGCATCCAGTCCCCAAAACTGGCAATGCAAGCTTCAATGGCGCTATCTTCAATAGTAATTCAGGCATCCAGTTCCCAAAACTGTCAATGCAAGCTTCAATGGCGCTATCTTCAATAGTAATTCAGGCATCAAGTTCTCAAAACTGGGAATGCAAGCTTCAATAGCGCTATCTTCATTAGTAATTCAGGCATCCAGTTCTCAAAACTGGCAATGAAAGCTTCAATGGCGCTATCTTCAATAGTAATTCAGGCATCCAGTCCCCAAAACTGGCAATGAAGCTTCAATGGCGCTACCTTCAATAGTAATTCAGGCATCCAGTTCTCAAAACTGGCAATGAAAGCTTTAATGGCGCTATATTCAATAGTAATTCAGGCATCCAGTTCTCAAAACTGGCAATGAAAGATTCAATGGTGTTATATTCAATAGTAATTCGGGCATCCAGTTCCCAAAACTAGCAATGAAAGCTTCAATGGTGCTATTTTAAATAGTAATTCAGGCATCCAGTTCTCAAAACTAGCAATGATAGCTTCAATGGTGCTATATTCAATAGTAATTCAGCCATCCAGTCCCCAAAACTGGCAATGAAAGCTTCAATGGCGCTATCTTCAATAGTAATTCAGGCATCCAGTTATCAAAACTGGCAATGCAAGCTTCAATGGCGCTATATTCAATAGTAATTCAGGCATCCAGTCCCCAAAACTGGCAATGCAAGCTTCAACGGTACTAGTTTCAATAGTAATTTTCATCAGATTCAAGTCTGGCCCGTACCACAATAGAAAGAGATAAAAAATGCCAGAGTCAAATTGTGCCGAATAAAATAGCATACTCAACCCTCACTGGCTCTGGGCTTGACAAGAGATAGTTTCAACAGCCAAGCTGTTAAAAACTTTCTATACAAATATTTTTAGATTTCAAACCATACCATAGATGTGTAGGAAAAATAACACCCATTTCCCGAGGGTGAACAAATGCACAATCCGTTCCACATGAAAGAAATTATTAGATCAGTTTTAACGTCGGGTTTACAGAGGGGATAGCAGCTTATTTTTAATTTGGCATTGTAGCGTCTCAGCCCCACAGATTGCTTCAACAGCTCTAGGGGCAGCGACTGACTATATACAGACGTTTGCAAGGCAGTTCTATATTTCCTTCATTTATCTATTATTGAACAAACATAGCCACCAATAAGGGAGGTCACCATATATACGGTATGATCAGAACAAACACCAAAGCACACCTTTCATGCAGAGCTACCTCTCCTCCAAACGGTAAACGAAATGGAAGAATGTTTTGAAATACACAGCCAAATGCCATGACCTTAGAACAAAAACATTGCTTTATGCGTGAACTAGATGAAGCAAAACAAAAAAGAACATCATTATTTTCCATCTGGTTCAAATTTGTTTTATTTGCTTGAAAATAAATGATATGAGGTTTTGATGAGTAGAACAAAAGCAGTTTAACTTGTGTGTCGTAAAAAATCTCTCGCGATTGGACTGAACAAATATACAGCATTACTACTGCCTCTCACATAATCACTTTAGTCACGGCGAGTTAGGCTGAAATATGATCCGCGGTGGTAAATTAAGAGGGCGATCGGTTAAACTGGGGCAACGATAATCTGGAGTACAACCAGATACGTTAAAAGATGATTGAGTATCTTGTTCATCAGGATTAATAAACTGCATGGTGTGTTTTAGTCTTGTGCCTGTTCTGCTTACATACACAGTTAACAAATGATTCAAAGCGGCCTTAGATGCGTTGTCAGAAGCCAGTTTTCCACTGTATCGGGAAGGGGGGGTGGGGCTACAACACAGAGAGGCGGAGGTGGGGGGGGGGGGGGGGGGAGATTGTAAGCAGTAGGCGTCAAAACATCCAAAGGGGCAGCTATTAGTCCCCAGGGGCGGCTGGTGACATTTGAAAGTGGTGAGGCGTAAACTAATTTGCATATTGCACCGCAGCGAGCACAGCGAGCGAGCGCAGCGAGCACAGCGAGCGAGCGCAGCGAGCGAGCCCGAACCACCTTGCATCCATCCATACATCATTCATGCATCCACCCATCCACCCACCCATCCTGCATCCATACGTCATTCATTCATTCATGCATCCACCCATCCATCCATCCATCAATTCTGCATCCATCATTCATTCATGCATCCACCCATCCATCCTGCATCCATCATTCATTCATGCATCCACCCATCCATCCATCCATCCTGCATCCATTCACCCATCCATTCATCCATCCATCCTGCATCCATCATTCATTCATGCATCCATCCACCCATCCATCCTGCATCCATCATTCATTCATGCATCTACCCATCCACCATCCATCCTGCATCCATTCCTGCATCCATTCATCCATCCATTCATCCTGCATCCATCATTCATTCATGCATCCACCCATCCATCCACCCTGCATCCATCATTCATTCATCCACCCATCCATCCATCCACCCATCCATCATCCATCCTGCATCCATTCATCCATTCACCCATCCATCCATCCATCCTGCATCCATCATTCATTCATGCATCCACCCATCCATCCACCCATCCATCATCCACCATTCATTCATGCATCCACCCATCCACCCATCCTGCATCCATCATCCATCCATCCACCCATCCATCCATCCTGCATCCTTTCCTGCATCCATTCACCCATCCATTCATCCATCCATCCTGCATCCATCATTCATTCATGCATCCACCCATCCATCCACCCATCCATCATCCACCATTCATTCATGCATCCACCCATCCACCCATCCTGCATCCATCATCCATCCATCCACCCATCCATCCTGCATCCTTTCCTGCATCCTTTCCTGCATCCATTCACCCATCCATTCATCCATCCATCCATCCTGCATCCATCCTTCATTCATGCATCCACCCATCTGTATGCGTGTAGTTACACGCATACAGATGGGTGACGTAAATGCTACTATTTCCTCAGAAACCCACATTCTTTTTCTGTTTTATTTTAAGTTCCGTGATTTATTGAAGCGTAAATCTTTGCTCAAACTGAGCCCTATTTGTCTTGGTAAATCGGGCAGACTCCTGCTTATAAAGTCCAATAAGAGTAACAAGGTGAATGAATAAAATGGCTTTGACAAGAGTGTGAACATCCTTCCGACTACAGCGTGACAGTGATAACCGGCCTCAATTCATACGTCTGATTTCCACCTGAACTTCTTTTCTTGCTTTGCTCTCTGAAGCGTCTGCTCTCTGAAGCAGTTCACTGCCGACCACATTTTTAATCCCATTGAATGCTACTTTTCACGAGGAAACAATAAGACTTCGAGTTTAAATATGTGCCAATTCTTCTGACACAAATCTATGCATTCTCCTCCCATTTCACGATTATTTACAATAAGAGGCTCGAACCTGGTTTCCCAGCACCAAAGTCGGCCGCACTAACCGTCAGGATTGGCTGGGGGGGCACCATGACTCCTCGCCCAGTCCCCCTGGTTAACCCCGGGGGCTGCGGCCCACCCCCAGGTCCTCTCTCTAAGGGGAAATGCACAGGGAATCAATCTGCGCATGCGCGAACATGATTCTGCCCATAAATCAACTTGCGCAGATGCAGCAGGCCCATCCGCCCCCCCGCACGGAAAAGTCGGGTGTCTCCCGGATTCCCGGGCGGCAGGTAGCGAGCAAGATTATTTCAGTATTTGTTGTATTTGTATTTTCGTGACGACGCGGTGGGTCCATGGGGCTTAGTGGGGCTACGCCCCTACGCCCCAATGGACGCACCGCGCCTGCCACAGTTATCAAAACCTCGCCAGCAAGCTTCTGAGGTTCTAGCTATAAGAAAACTAGAAATACCTTTCGTTAAAGGAATATGGTGCAAATATTTCATCACTGCTTGCAACTTTAATGGCATGTTTCCTGCAATCCTAAACAGACACACTGCGTGGCCCTCGAGAAAGAACTGTTGGCAGGGGCTCTTCACAGCTGCCAAGACTCAACTGCTGGTAAGTGTCAACGGGCCAGAGATTTATGCTGAAGCCAGCCCGAGAAGTCGCGAGCCTGCACCATCAAGGCACAGGGACAGGCCACTTTGCTCAGATGGAATACGACTCGGGCCTGGTTTAGATTTCGGCGGACAGCCACTTTGAATAACTACAAAGATATTGACTGGGCCATTAATATAATTGCACAACAATAATTGCCCTCTGTAGTTTTCTATTCTGAGGACAGTAACGACCAATCCTCATATGGCCTTCGTGTGACCTTTTCAATTAGTTGGTTTTATATTACTTCACCTCAAGTCTTTCCTTTCTAACCCTCTCACCTACATTTACAGACTAACAATTAGCCAATAAGAGGAGTGACAGCAGGCAATGATTTCTTGCTTGTCGTAATTTATATGTACCGATGTTAATACATTTACTAACGTAAGTGTCTCTCTGGTATCCTGGTGTTGACTTGGTGATATGGACTGGTGCATTTTGTGCTCGACTTTCTGCTCTTGCTATAGTCATACATAGTAATCATAGGCTGTTTCCAGAGTTTTCCGCATTTTGCCAGTTTTCTTCTGCCAAGGTCCAACAGGTAAAATAGATGGGCAAAGCACATCTCGAAACTCAACTACCTTGTGCAGACTCTGAAATGCACTATATAATTAATACTTAGACCTCGATGCAGTAGGTAGTTACTGCATTTTCTTTAATTAGCTCATCATTTATATTCCTCCGATATAAAAGACAGTGACTGCGATCAATTTTAGTGAAGTAGCAACAGAGTGAAAAACACACAAGGAGGGAAAGGAGGACCAAAATACGAGACAAAAGGACAAAGGAGAAAGCGGGAACCTGTTAAATAAAGGGTCTGGTGGTGGATTAAAGAGGCATACGGTGGAATCAGAACTACACAGTTTTGGTATTCGGTACCCCGACTTTCAACTTCGGGCCCTGCAATTTTTTTTCGTTTACATTAATCACTGCTCGTAGTTAAAATCATATTTTACACATACTGCCCCAAATGTCTTCCTTTTTTGTTCAATTTATTCTTAAAACATCTTTGTTCTGTAAAAACCTAAAGTTGTCCAGATTTTGTCATTTTTCTTTATTTATGTGCTATGCACATCTCAAGCATATTTCTGTTGCGTACAGTGAGTATTGGCTGCTGTGAAAGCTTTGGGGATCTAGCCAAATCAGGGCGATTGGCTTCTATTTAAAGTAGAGGTGGGCAAAGAATCACCCTCCACTGGCAGAGTTCGCAGAGTTTTGCCCGCTCCACGCGAAACGTGGAGTGTCGCAAAACCTCACAAAGTGATGCGGAGCAGAGTTTTTCCTCTTGAGCGGCTGACCAACGTTAAGTTGGTGAGTGCTTGTGGGGAAAAAAAAAATCACACGCTAGACCTCTTCCCGGTTAACTTTCTCAAAGCGGGCAGTCGCGCCGCTCACATTAGGTCGTGACTGCTTGTGTTGAGAAATCTGCCGCTTGCATTGAGGATGCTGCCGCTCGAGTAGATCATCTACTAGAGCGGCAGAACGAAGTTGTGACCTCTTGCGCTTTGCATAGTGCTGTTCACGCTGCTTTATCTGTGCGGGACAAACTCCTGGTGCTTAACCCCTTCGATGCTGATGACAAAGCCAGCTCGTCATCAACGTTACCTGAGGTGCGCGGATGACGAGCTGGCTTTGTCACGATCAAGCCATTTTTGAAATTCCCGCGTACAGCGGGAAACCGCGGTAGCGGTTAAAATCAGTGCCAGCAGCGCTACTTGCAAAACTCTGCCGCTTGCGGAACTCCGCAGAGTGCTGCAGGGCTTTTTTGCGTCTCTTCACAGAGCAGACGTCTACCCAGGCCTAATTTATAGGCAGGCACGAGGTTGCGAGGTCAGGAAAACTGTTGCCTAATTTAAACAGATCCGGTTTTCACTTTTCTGGATCTGTGTCACTAGGGAACTTTTTAGGTCTGACCTAGAGACAAGCTTTTTTTAAACAAATCATAAAACACGTGCGCAAATTAATTCCCTTCCTCCTGCCTCGGTTAGCCCTCTTCAGTCATTGAACTGTGTGACTGTCATTCACATTTTGCTTCTAACCACTAAAGTCTGCAGCATGGGGCAGTGGGTCAGCCCACTTCAGATACTTTATTTTCTGCATCTGTTTGTGACTGCATTTTCTCTTGCCCACAAGCACAATCTCTGCTTTCATTCTTTTTTTCAGACAGCCCTTATTATCCATTGATTTACTGTTGCATCATTCACATTCACATTTTTCTCATGGGCCAATGGGTAAGCCCACTTCAGCACATACACACAAACTAGCTCCCTTCAGTTCCAACGACCACCATGGCAATGTTTGCTTTTCAACACCAAAATATATGCTTGGTATTTGCCTTTTTAAAAAAATATATTTGAGAGGGTCTAGAAGCTCCCCCAACAAAAAAGTGTTACAAATATCACGACAAAACAAGCTTTGACAACACCAAATGATGAAAGACAACACCAATGTCCATTATAAACCTTTGCAAAAGAAAATGCAGGCCTGTCAAGGCCAGACTTATTGGCTTTACCAATGCTTGTTAAGTTTGTTGAAAAAGTACATGGCAACAAAAGCATCTCCTCTAAAACTGCCATGTGCATGCTTTGGAAGATAACGATAATCACATCAAACAAGTAGAGAACATTTTCTTCAAAAATGCATTCAAAAGACCTTGCATGTATTACATTCTACGTCAATAAGCAGGAAAACATTTTTAAAAGATTTGGAAGAAACAATATTTAGTACCGGATTGCTCCATTGAGTCAGGCTGGCAAAAGTTTCAGGAAATGTCATACATTTCGTTCCATTGTGTCCCTTCCTAAGGAACGTCAAGAGTACATCTGAAATCTGCGAACATTGTGGATTACCAGGTATACTTGCATATGTAAATATTTCCAAATATGGTAATATTAAAAGTATGAGCAGAAATGTTATACATTTGTACTACTGCACCTGAAACGTTTCATGTTTTCCTCCCCACAGGGAAACCCCTTTCCATACGCTTCAGTTTAATTTAGTATTTTCCCTTGCCATTCCACCCAGAAAAACATTTACTCCTGCCCTTGATAGGAGTTCAATTTTAAGTGCTTTTCAGGTGGGAACCTACTTTTAAACTCAATGCGAGTACCCCCAAATAAGGAGTTTGAAGATGTTCACCACCACTACAGATGGACCACCACCACTAGTAGAGTTGCATTGCACAGAAATTTCACCTTACAGGCAACATTTTGATGTGAGCAAATTACAGTGGACGGGTGAATTCACAACTCGTTTTTCTATAAATCAGGAAGTTGCTCTGGCCTGGCCTTATGACCCTTTTCCACACCTACTTTGAACTTCACCGCACATAAACATTTGTGATTCGGAAACTTATATTTATTTTTTCGCCATCAGATTGGACCTTTGAATCTAGCTAGATATGTATATTTAATATATCAGGATTAAACATAAATTAGGGACCAAAAATGGCCGTAGAAACAAACTTATAGTGTATCCATTTGTTTGCTGGGCCTTCCTAATATGTGTTGACACCTGGAGCAGTTGTGCTAGTATGTGCCTGAAAAGGGAGCAGGAGAACGAAAAGGGAGCAGGAGAACGAAGAGGAAGGAAGATAGATAGATGTGCAACAGTAAGTGGGATAAAGGCTGGCTGGACAAAGACGATCAGTTCTGTTCCACAATTACCAAAATAAAATAACACTGGCCTTTTAATTTACTTGTGGACAACGATTTGAACACAGCGAAAGAGACTTTAATGTAGGAGACATCAGTAACAGCCATTGTTTAAGAAATACTAATTAAAATATTGTAAATAAATCAACTTGTCCACCTTTTTCACTTTTCATTTCTAGAATAGCTGATATATATATATATATATATATATATATATATATATATATAGTTAAAGTCAATTAGTGAGCCTGTCGACAACAAAAAAAGAACACAGCTAAAAACTGACAAGAACAAGCATTTACAATGCAATAGGTCTCGCATTTACTAGAGTTTGAGTTATTGGCATTGTAGATTACAATGCCTTTTATTAATGTGTTGTTTTTTTAAACAAATAGATAAAAGGCATTGTGATTTACAATGTCAATAGCATAAACTCTTGTAAATGCGAGACCTATTGCATTGTAAATGCTTGTATTTTATAGGTTTCCATTTAAACGGCATACTCAAAAACAGGTATACCACTAAGGCGCCTTTAAAAAAGAATAACTCTTTGTTACTATACAGCGTCACATGATTCTACCAATTAAGATCTATGCTGGCTCCAAAGCAGCCTTTAAATTTGCTGATTATCAATTGCACACATTTACATTTCTTTCAGTTAGCAGGCACCCTGGAGTTAAGGCTTTAACTTCCAGACCCCAGTCTAAGCGATGGACCTCCACCACTTGGAACATGGCAACACCATACTCGACCACATCCCGTAATTAACATCAGCTCCTCTATTGATACTTGTGCTTTCAAAGGACTAAATAATTGTGATCATTTTATATCACTCCACATGAATGACCCCGTAGCATCCCTTAGTGGACATGGTCAACTAATGTACAGCCATAATCTGGCTAAAAAAGCTAGGCGCCCCAAGACTTTAATGCAGAAATAGTCAAGACAGTGTTAAGTTAGAATTGAGAGGTTCAAAAAATGACCAGGAAACAAGCCTTTTGGAGCCAAATATTTAAAACCTGGAATTATATCCAACACCACCACCAGCCTCTTCACAGAACACCTATGCACTTCAGACAATAACTAAAAGCAATCTCTTCAAGGGGTACCCCATATGATACTTCTAAAGTATCCAGCTACTGCACTCGTTAGATATAAAACCCAAGAGGCTCCAGGTACCTTAATTTTGACTGCTCCCCTCCAGATAATCTTGTATTATTTATACTCACATCAAAATTTCTCATTATATTCTATACCACACTCAGCTGCTTCCTAACCATGTTTACGATATACAGATACCTAACCATGCACATATGAGAATGGTAAGTGAAATCAATAAGACATTGTTGCTTGTGATCTAAAGCATTCATCATTTCTTTGTATATCGACAAAAAAAACCTTCGACCTCAGGTGTTTCATTCATATTTTCTCTGCCCATGAGTAACACTGAATAGCCCATTCCTTTCCATATGTGACTGCTCGATATAATAAATAGCCCCATAGTACAGCTGTAATAAAATACTACAAGCCTCTTCTGATACAACTTGTAGGATAAATAGACCATCATAAGTTCGAAAACTTTCCTGCAACACAAATTATCAGTCTGCATATTATAAATACATGTATTTGAAATCTAGTTCTATTTCTGAAATTTGAGTTAAACATTTGGCATGCAGTACTGTGCGATTTCGTAATGCACACCAGTGTTCTTTGTCCACACAGAACAGCGCTTAGAATAGTTACTACACTTTAATGGGTTACAATAAAGAGTGATGTAACAACCAGTAAGATCACCATAGTTCTGATATGCAATGTCAAAACAGATCAGAAAATATCCCAGAAAAAAAGCGTCTCACCTGGTTATTGGGAGGGCTGGACATGCAGCGTATAGGCGTGCAAATGAAAAGCATACTTCTACCGGAAAAGGCAACCAAAGCTTTCATGGTAAGCGACCTTACAGAGTTCATGGTCGGAGTATTTACCGCCTGACTTGTAGAACATTTCGCAGAAAAAAAGACGTTCAAAGATAACCTAATCCGTGCATTGCTAACTCTGCAGAGCGGATCTGTTTACTGAGGGAGAAAGCAGTGATAAAAGCCAAGCAGTTTAAATGTCAATGTAATGGGAGTGGTAAGCAAGCCATTGCCTAGTTGTAGCCACGTAAAAAAGTAAATGTATGCAATCCAAACATGTCAGCCTGGAGCGCCGAACAGCCTTAGAAGAGACGCGGGAGGGCAGGAGCGTGACGCCGTGAGCCCTGCGGCTCGTGCCAGTGGCGATGCCTGCAGTTTTCCCCGTTTCTTGGAAGCGCGTTCACAGACAGGTGTCTGCTCGTGCACCGGTCTGTACCGCTTGGGGAGGCAAGACAGCGACAATAAGGCTTCGCACTGCAACGCTAGGCGAGCCCTAAAAAAGGAAGTCATTGGCACAGTGCTCTTGTGATCTCAAAAATGGCAAATGCAACTTGATGTCGTATCTGAATTAACACGAGGTGAGCAGGGTGAGGGAATGGCGGCATAAGTCCTCTGGAAAGTAAACAAAGGGAATGAGGAGACAATCAATAGAGATGCTACTATATTGTGATCAGTAACCGGCATTAGAAGACAACTACAGCATCCCTGTAATGACACCTTTTCAACATATTGTTTGGGTTTTGAAATTAAAAAAATTGCAATTGCTCGTATTTAGAACTCCTTGATTGCATTTTGAGTGTAGACTGCAACCAAAGCTCGTAGGGGTCTATGCACAAAGCATGGCCTCTGGCCATGTCCTCTGCCTAGAATCCCAGCCCACATTAGCGACAATGCCCTGAATTCTACCTGCTCCCAACTCACACTGCAGGCAGTACAGCATCAAGTATTTCGGGGGAACGGTTTCCTCTTCCACTTCATCATGGGCTTCATTTTCACTTTTGCGTTGGAATAGTTATTTGGGTATACGACTCGTAAGTTTTCATAATTCAACTTATGCATAAAGAGTATGTTCTGAAATTTTTACACTGAAGGGACCGGATTGCATAAATTCCACATCACTTTTCAAGCATTTAACTTTTGCTCTCCTCTGGGGTATGTGAAAAAATCCTACACCAGGGATTCTCATACAAAATGCTCCACTCTTCCTCCTTTGGATGCTTTCTTCTAATACATCAGTTAGCTGATCTACCACGGCATATCACTGGCCTTAACTGATCCCTATTGCTTGCTGGCTCCGTCCAATTTGTTTTCCAGACATTTTGGTCACCCTAGAACTTCACTCAGTCTCTGGGTAGAAAGTGAAAGGATTATGTTACTTACCCTATAAGCATCTGTTCCTACTCCTGCAATCTAGTGTTGAGACCGGCTGTGTGCAAGTTGTTTTTCTCAGAAGAAGTCTTTCTAGTAACAAGGTAAAGTGACTCCTCTTCTTGGTGATAATACGTATGTGCATCAACTCAATTGTTGAATTGTTTTCCCACTGGCAGGCGAGAATGGAGTATAAGTGTCAGCAAAGACATGTTCATGTGTATGCAAAGGTAAAGGAACTGCAAGGGCCACAGGTGTCTGGGGTAGAGGAGGGTGGGCGCATGTGAATCTACAGCACTACATGTTAAGAACAGATGCTTACAGGGTAAGTACCATAATCTGTTCGCGGGCATGTGTGGCTGTAGATACTCATGCTTTGCATAGACTAGAAAGCAGTGCCCTCCAAAAGCATTGGCTAAGCTTTGGGGGGTTGCAGTTGTTTGGAAAAGTGTACGTAGCACTGCCAGACCTATATTCGCTTTTTGTAGTGCTAGAACATCCACACAATAAAGCTTAGTGAAAGTGTGTGGTGTAGACCATGTAGCTGCTTTACATATAACAACCAGTGGGATATTGCCAAGGAAAGCCATGGAAGCCCCAATTTTGGCAAGTAGAGCCCTTTCCGCAACTGAGTGTGGTTGAGGAAAGAATACAGGTAACTCAACTAATTGGTTAAAGTGGAAAGGGGAGGCCACCTTCGAAAGGAATTTTGGGTTGGTGCGAAGAATCACCCCATCCCTGTGTAGCTGGAAGGTTCTTCTAGGGTTAGTGCCTGGAGCTCACTGACACGTCTAAGTGAAGTGATGCAAATCAAACAAGCGACCTTACAAAACATAAATTGGAGGGAACAATTTTGTAGTGGTTCAAATAGTGGACTCATACGTTTTGTGAGTACAATGTTAAGATTCCAAGTAGGTGCAGATGGAACTCAAGGTGGAATCATTCTCGTACGGCCTGATTACTCCATGGTAGTGATTGAGAAGGTCCGGGTTGAGGGGAAGCTTCTTGTAGGAACTACTGACAATTTAAGTAGTGTTGTGAACCATGGCTGTCAGGTCATTTGAGAGCAACTAGTATGAGTGTGTGGGATGTTGGCTTGAGCTTCCGAACCGGAAATTGAAGAAGAGAGAGAGGCAGCAATATGTAGACAAATATCCCAGACCAATTCATCCATAGAGCATTCCCCATAGATAGTGGGTGTGGGAACCTGGAGGCGAAGTCTGGGCTCTGTATGTTTTCTGCGGTTGTGAACAGATCTATTTGTGGACTCCCCCATTTGTGGGAGGGGGAGTTTGTGGTAGAGTTCCCACTTGTGGACTTGATGCCACATCCTACTGAGTTGTCGGCAAAATGATCTGCTCCCAGGAGGAATTCTGCTAGCAGATGACTGTTGTGATGTACAGCCCAATGTCAAATGGTCTAAGATAGGCGAGATAACTTTAGAGAATGTGTCCTTCCCTGTTTTTGTACACAGTATATGGTTGTCATATTGTCTGTCCGGACTAAGACAACCTTGCCGATCAGGTGAGGTAGGAATGATTTCAATGCTAGGTGAACAGTTGAACCACTAGGTAGTTGATGTGGAGACCGTGGTATTTGGTGTCCCGGAGACCCTTACTGTGAGATTGTGTAGGAGAGCACCCCAGCCTGTCAGTGATGTGTCCGCTGTCAGGGTGATGTGGGGAAGAGAGTTGAGGAAAGGCTGCCCTTTCAACAGGTTGTGTTCCACCACTGCAGAGAGCGATGAATGCAGCTGTCTATCAACACTAGATCCTCTAATTGACCCTGTGACTGAGACCAGTGTTGTGCTATACATTCCTGAGGCGGATGCATGCGTAGCTGTGCATGTGGCACCATGGCAATGCATGATGCACTAAAAGGTCATTATATAGCGATGACAGTGACTATAATGAGCTGGAGGAAGAGGAGGAGTAGGAGGAGGAGACAGAGTCATCGACAACCTCTTCGGCAGAGTCGGAGAACCTCTCAATGAGTGAACCCCAAGAGTCTGAGACTTGCTCCCTAAGTCTAGAGAAGGCGCAGAGCAGAGCAGTGAAAGAAAGTAATCCGAAACCCCAAATTAAAAGCAAAACCCTTAAGAATAGGGGAAGATCCCGAGTAAGAAATAGCAAGTCAGGAACTATGTCGCAAAAGGGCATGTCTAAAACGCCGGATTGTGATAAGCCAGATAGAGATCTGCACAAGGATAAATTCGATCTCTTACTTTCCACAATGCAACAGATGCAAGGGGAAGCCCGGAAGGAAAGCCAAAGAGCCAAGCGGGCTAACAAGAAAATACAGAGATCTCTCCACAAAGTACAGGAAATGTGTGCCGAAGCAACAGGCAGATTGACGGAGGTAGAACAGAGAACTGGTAAAATGGAGGATGAGATGGTAAAGATGCAAGAATTCAGGCAGATGCAGGAGAAAACAGAATCTGACATACTATGGAAGTTGGAAGACTTCGAAAATCGACAGAGGAGAAACAATATAAGACTGCTGGGAGTGGAGGAAGGCAAGGAAGGAGGGGATATAAGAGCCTTTGTCGTAGATTTGTTGAAAGGCGCGTTCCCAGAGATGGACGCATGGGACTGGGACAAAGAAGTGCAACGCGCGCACCGTTTTCCTCTTGTACAGAAAAAGGGTAGCACGGGCGTAAGAACAAGGGCAATCCTTGTCTATGTGGAAAACTACCTGTTAAGAGAGGAAGTGATAATGAAGGCTAAACCCATGAAGAAACGAACTTATAAAGACATAACCTTTTTTGCTCGTCCAGACTTTTGCCACACAACAGTGGAAAGAAGATGGCGTATGCGGCAACTCATAGTACCATTTCAGAATATAGGTTGTGAAGTTTACTTGTTGTTCCCCTCTCGCCTCAAAGTAGGCTTTAATGGTCAGTTCAGAATCTTCTTTTCTGAAATTGTCGCGCAAGAGTACTTGTCTTTTCTTCGAGAAGAGAGACCACATAGGGATCGAAATATGCAATCTGATCGTATAGATAGCTTAAAACAAGTAGCTGCTATTACAAAGAAATAATGGAGCCTGCTCTTTTAGTCAAATAGTATGATTTAGCTGTTGAAAATGATGTATTAAGGGGAGTGGCTGGGGGAAACTCCCCTGGGGGGGTGCGGCTGTCACACATAGGTCAGGATTGACCTATTTGCCAGTAAGGGAAAGGGGGGGGAGGGAGGGGAGAGAGAAGGGGGAGAGGGGTGGGATTCAGGGGGGGAGCAGGGCACGGCAGCAGACACAATAGAGAGATGGAGTTCAAAAAGGGTATTTTCAAGTCAGAGGGAACAGGTGAGGTGGCGAAAATTTAAAGGAGGTAATAAAAGGGAAAACACAAATGGAGTGTTGATAACATGCTGGATAGCTAAATGGATAGAGTATAGAAGAGAGTGTAGGAGGGAAAAGATATGCGATAATGTGTACGATGGGAGTTAGGGTCGTAACATGGAATGTGTGTGGGCTAAATGATCCCCAAAAGAGAGCAAAAATAGCGCTAGCCCTGAAACAAATGAATTTGGATTTTGTATTTATACAGGAAACTCACATTATGGCAGCACAAGTACATTTCCTGACTCAGCTAGGATTTCATCTTCTAGTGCATTCAAGTCAAGGGGTAAAAAAAAGAGGGGTAGCTATCTTAGCTAGGAATAATAATATCTTAACCAGGAAGAAAGCGCAGGATAAATGGGGAAGATGGGCCATGGTTGAGTGCTTTATTGATGGAGAGTGGATAACGTTTGCAACTATTTATGGCTCAACAGAGGATGACCCCGATATTTTTCAATTTTTAGATGTCGAGTTAGCAACTTGGGCACCAAAAATTATATTGGGAGGTGATTTTAATATCAATGGAGCAGATGGATTAGGTCTGGGTTCCTTTGGAATATATAAAGGCAGGAAAAAGAAAGTACACCAGGCACTACACAGTCTGGTTCTAAATAATGCTCTTTCAGATGTGTGGGGGAAAAAGAGAACGGATAATAAAGGTTTTACATATTATTCTGCTCCGCATCGAACATGTGCAAGATTAGATTCTTTTTTTATTTCAAGCATCACAATTTCAAATTCTAAGATAGAAAGGCTGCCACGGATCCTTAGTGATCACAATCCTTTAATTCTTACTATGGTAACAAAAACAAATACTAGACAATACACAAATTGGACCTTTGAAAGAGAACTACTGAAAGACGAACAATACATTGAACATATGAATAAATGTATTATTGAGTTTTTTAGCTTTAACAGGGACACAGCAGAAATGGGAGTGGTCTGGGACACCTTTAAAGCTAGAGTACGAGGGGAAACAAAGAGCTATAATTCTTATAAAAGGAAACAAATTCAGCTGAAGAATTCAGAATTAGCTCAGAAGGTTCTTAAGGCAGAGGAGAACTTAGAAAATAGTGTTTTGTCGGGGAGGGATTTGGAAAAGGCCTGGATTGAACTAGTGAAAGTAAAAGGAGAGGCAGAGGGTGAAATCGCTAGCAAAGCAGCTAAAATTTATAATACGAAAAGAGAGAAGTGCTATGAGTTAAGCGAGTCAGTAGGTAGAATTTTAGCTAGTCGGACAAGGCAACAAGAAGCGCTGGGTATAGTTAGAGAAATTAGGGATATATCGGGCATGGTTCATACAGAGTCGAGTGAAATAAGGGAAGTATTTAGGAAATTCTACGAGAAATTGTACGATGATGAACTAAAGGGTCATGATTCTCAAAGAGATTATGAGGAAATGGTGGAGTATCTCCAAGGGATCCCTGTGGATATAATCAAGGAAGAGGATGCAGAGGGACTAGAGGGGGCTTTGCAGACAGAAGAAATCAAGGTGGCAATATGGAATCTGCCCTCCGGTAAAGCAGCAGGGCCTGATCAAATCCCTATAGAATTTTACAAAGTATTCTGGAACCTCTTGATAGAAGAAATTATGAAGGTTATGCAACTGGCACAGCTGGGAAGATCAGCACCTAAGTCATGGGGGAGCGCAGAGGTGGTTGTAATATTAAAGAAAGGGAAAAACCCGCAAGACCCAGGTTCATATAGACCTATAACTCTACTCAATGCGGACGTAAAAGTCTTTTCTAAGGCATTGGCATCAAGGCTTGCAAGAGTCATTGATAAAATAGTTAGTAGCTGTCAACACGGTTTTATACCAGGGAGAGGAACTACCCACCATATACAAAAGGTAATAACGCTACTCGATGTAACGTCAGTCACAGGAGACCCGATTGCAGTGATGTTACTTGATGCAGAAAAAGCATTTGATCGGGTCTCCTGGGGCTACCTTTGGTATGCCTTAGCAAGAACAGGTATTAAACAAGGCTATATTAAAGCCTTACAAACGCTTTATCTAAAACCGGTAGCAACTCTACGAGTGGATGGTGGAAATACGGGACAATTTCAAATAAAAAGAGGGACTAGACAAGGGTGTCCGTGCTCACCGTTATTGTTTGCCATATATATGGACCCATTAATACGAAGAATAGAAACATCAGAAATGATAGCACCTTTAACAACACTTATTGGGCAGTGCAAAATTTTAGCTTACGCAGATGACATTGCTGTAATTTCTCCAAATCCCTCTGATTCTATAGAAGACCTTGAACGCGAGGCGATGAAATTTGGGAAGATATCGGGGTATAAATTAAATACATCTAAAACACAGATAATAAAAAATTCATTTACCCTGTGCACAGATAACCGAGTGGTGCAGGAAGGTACTTATTTAGGGGTTATCATAACGCCAGACCTGGATACCTTAGTAGAAAAGAATATTAATCCTTTGATTAAGAAAGTTGAAAAAGACTTGGATAGGTGGGATAATTTGCATATGTCAATAGTGGGGCGGACGAATATAGTAAAAATGTTGATACTCCCAAAATTTTTTTATTTATTTAGGGCAATACCTTTAATATTTGATGGTAAAAATTTAAAAAAACTGGAGCGTATAATAAATAGATTCATTTGGGCAAAGGGGAAAACGAGAAGAGCCCTAAGATTTCTGACACTGCCGAGAGAAAGGGGAGGCTGGGGAGTTCCAGACTTAAAATCTTATTATTGGGCGGCGGCTTTACAGAATATGATTGGTATGTTGGGAGGGGAAGAATCAGAGGAATGGAGCAAATATGGATCACTAGCAATCTATGGTCTAACTTTGGGCATGGAAGTGAAGGATGTTTTCCTGAAATTTACAGAGGCCAGCTATTATAAGAAGACAAAGTTTACGACGCTTATAGCTGCATATGAAATCTGGAAAAGCTTTGCTAAAAAAATAGGCTTGGGGAAATTTAACTCGTACACTAGACTCTCACACAACCTAAATCTCCCACAAGATATCTTTTCGGGACCTATATTCGCAGAGTGGGAAATCAAGGGAATTACAACTATAGGGGACGTAAAGGGCGAACAGGGAATCCTTCAATTTTCAGATTTACAAGCTAGATTTAATCTAGAAACTAGGCAATTCTTCAAATACTTACAAATCAGGAGTTTCCTTTTGAACAAAAAAGGGGGTGTTTTGGGATTTAGGCGTAACTCAATTATGGAGATAATTCAAGGGGGGCAAGATTGCACAATTAAAAGGCTATATGCTGAGCTGATAAAAACAAAACGGGATGACTACCAAAAATGGAGCGAAAAATGGAAGGATTATCTTAATATTAGTTCCGAAAGTTTTGGTATCTCCCTAGAAAAGGGATATTCTTTACTATCTTCAGCACCACTGCAGGCGCAACATTATAAAACGATATATCATCTATATTTTACACCCGCTAAAAAAGCACAATGGGGAGGTACAGTGGGTATTAAGTGCTATAGGTGCGGAAGCTTAGACGCCGATCTAAAACATGAATTCGCAATATGCCCTCACTTAGATTCACTAAAAAAAGACATTGAACGTTTCATAAACAATATTCTAGGAATTGACATTGCGTTAACTCCCGGAACTATGCTATTAGGAGTCAATGTTGAGGATGTACGACCATTCTGTGGGAGAGAATTCTTATTTGTTGCAATGTCTGTTTTGAGATTATGTATAGCCTCAGCATGGATTGACCCTATACCACCTACATTTCATAAATGGCTGGCTAAGCTTTTAATAACGTACAATGTGGAGAAAGAGATTTACGCAAGGAAAGGAAAAAGGGGAAGGAAGCTGGGTAAGAGAATTTGGGATCCTATAACGAGGTGGAGAGATGATTTAACAGTTTAAACATGGAGGGTTGTATGAAATATGGTTAAATGAGGTTCATACGTGAGATATAAATGAGTATGTAGGTTATAATGGGGAATTTTTATTCGACTGTGTGGAAACATGAGGAAAGGAGATTTATGCTTGTTTACACGCAGGCAATATAATTTGGAATAACATTTTGGATCAAAGTACCTTAATTCTATGCCTTAACTGGATGTTGATTTCTCTACCTCGCCTGTTGATGTTTTATTGCCTGTTTTTCCTCAATGTTATGCATTGATTTTTCTTTTTTTCCTTGTTTTCATTAATTTTGTCGTGCCCTGTATATAATTGCAAAATATCTTAATAAAAATATTTAATAAAAAAAAAAAAAAAAAAAAAGGCAATGCATGATGCCATCATACTCAATCGGCGCATGATAGTTCTGATTGTCAGCTGTTGATTGGGTTGTAAACATGCTATTAGCTTTTGGAAATTTTGGAATATTGGACAGGCTAATCCCAGTTGTGTATTTAGCATAGCCCCCAGATACGGTTGAATCTATAAAGGCCCAAGATGACATTTTTGGAAATTGATGGTGAAGCCTGGTTGATGGAGTAGGTTTATGGTATTTTGAGTGTGTTGTTGACACAGAGGGAGAGATCTGGCTTTGATAAGCCAGTCGTCAAGTTATGGGAAGACATGGATGTTTTGTCTGCATAAATGTGCTGCTACCACAGCTAGGCAATTGGAGAATACCCAAGGTGCAGTAGTCACTCCGAATGGAAAGCCTTTGAATTGCTAACCTTTGCATGCTCTCACAAATCTTAGGTATATGCGATGTGTCTGATGTATTGGAATGTGAAAGTAGGCGAACTTTAAGTCTAGGGCTGACAGAAATTCGCCTTGCTGTAGGTGGGATCACGTCTTGGAGAGGGACCATATGGAAATGCTCTGACAGGATGTAATGATTTAAGGGCCATAATTCTAAGATTGGCTGCAAAGAGCTGTCCTTTTTGGGGATTAGGAAATACAGGAAGTATACTTGTGATCTCTGATGTTGTAGAGGGACGGGTTCTACAGCTCCTTTGAGTAAAAGAGCTTGAACGTTCTGTTTGAGTAATGTTTGGTGTTCCAGAGAGAGCCTGGGAGTGTAAAGTGGAATGTTTGGAAGTGTGGTGATGAGCATAGACAATAACCATGTGAATAATGTCCAACACCCACTGATCCGATGTTATGGATCACCAAGTTATGTTATGTTATTAGGTTTTGTAGAGCGCACAGCTGCCCCAGTGGAGGGGTGTCCCGGCGCTGACCGCGAAGAGGGCACAGATACACATAACAGTCTAAAAAGTGGCAAAGTATCCTGTCGCATAACTAAGTGGGGAGAAACTGTTGCAATCATCCACCGACAGGTGTGGAATGATCAGGAGAAGAGAGTAACTGCTTTGTGGTGTGTGCACTACCATGTGGGGAAGCACCTTTGCCTCTACCCTTTGAGTTATTGCCCCTGTATGTAAGCCTGTAGCAGCCTCGGGGAGCGGAGTGGTGGCCTCAATGGTATGAGGAAGAGGTATAAGAGGAGCGGCGAAAGGAGCCACGAGGAATTGGTGTTTGTAATGTACCCATTGACTTTGCAACTTCTGTGTCCTTTTTCATTTTCTCAAGCGCCAGGTTGAGGCGTGAGCCAAAAAAGTGTTCCTTATTAAAGGGGACACTTAATAGGCTCTGTTGGACCTCTGGCTTAAAGCCAGACATACGCAGCTAGGTGTGGAGGTGTAAAAGTACACTAGTGTTGATGCCCCTGGCAGAAGAATCTACGGAGTCAAGGGGGCATCTAATGGACATGTTAGAGATAAGCTTGCCCTCAGCTACAAGCTCCTGCCCTCTCTTTTTATGCTCCTCTGGGAGGTGCTGGAGGATTTCCTCCATTTCGTCCCAGTGGGCAAAATGTATCTAGCCGATAACCCCATGGTATTAGCAATACGCCAGTGATTGGCAGACTGCACTGCTGCTCTCTTACTAGAGCAGTACAAAAGGGGGTGGTGATGGACGGAGCATCTAAACCAATCAAACACTCACACCCAGTCAAAAGCTCTGGGTTTAATCCATCACCGTTCTTTAGCCCACTCTGCCACCCCAGTTCAGACATGGCCATATGCAAATCAGTTTGACCCTATGCCTCATGGGAACAGTCCAGCCCGAAATGCCCAGCCATGCCTTCCCTGGACCGGAAACAAGCTTCCTAGGACCGGTTTCTGGCATTTCAGCAGTCTTCAGCCAGCTTGCTTGAATCCAGTGGCAAGGTGAGCAAGGGACTCACGTTTGAGCATACCCTGCCAACTTATGGCAAACAAAGCAGTACAAAAGGGGTTGGTGATGGACGGAGCATCTGAACCAATGAAACACTCACACCCAGTCAAAAGATCTGGGTTTAATCCATCACCGTTCTTTAGCCCACTCTGCCACCCCAGTTCAGACATGACCATATGCAAATCAGTCTGACCCTGTGCCTCATGGGAACAATCCAGCCCGAACTGCCAAGCCATGCCTTCCCTGGACCGGAAACAAGCTTCCTAGGACCGGTTTCTGCCATATCAGCCGTCTTCAGCCAGGTTTGCTTGAATCCAGTGGCAAAGTGAGCAAGGGACTCACGTCTGAGCATACCATGCCAACTTATGGCGAACAAAGCGGTACAAAAGGGGGTGGTGATGGACGGAGCATCCGAACCAATCAAACACTCACACCCAGTCAAAAGATCTGGGTTTAATCCATCGCCGTTCTTAAGCCCACTCTGCCACCCCAGTTCAGACATGGCCATATGCAAATCAGTCTGACCATGTGCCTCATGGGAACGCTTTACATGAGCACCGTATTTACATTACACATTCAGGCACGGGGAGATTAAGTCATTTGCCCAGAATCACAGGATGTGGATGCGACCCGAGCCTCGAACCCTGGTTTCCTGCACCAAAGTCGTCAGTCTAGCCGACGGACCACATCCTCTCCCCAAGGATATTGTGTTGCCCTATGTGTTTTGGAAAGGGTTTCAAAGAGGAAATCCTCCTCTATAGGCTCCTTATGGAGTGGTAGCTGATGAAAAGTTGCAGCACTGTCAATAAGCTCCTGATAACAGGTGGTGACATCAGGAGGAGATGGTCTAGCTGTAGGGATCAGGGTCCCCTGGAGGGTTAATGTTGTAGGTTGACGAAGGATCAAGGGGCTTTGATATATCAAAGGTATCATCCCCTGTCCTATGTCCACCCGGGATTGAATGTGGGGACCCCTGAGGAGTGATGGCAAATGGAGCACCCTCAGAGTGAGGGGGAGAGGGTGGAGGTGGAGGAATTAAGGGTGGAGGTGGAGACAATGGTGTAGAAGGATGCAAGGGACTGGTGGCCTTGTTAGTTTTCCTCCTCTTAGTTTGCAACAAGCAGATCAATGGCCACTCCGAAGGAGAGTTGACACTTGGACAGAGGTGGCCCAGAAACCACAGTCTTGGCAAGAATATGCCCAATGTATGGCTGTATTTGGATTTGCCTCTGGTGGGCATCAAGTTCCTCCTGCATCTAGTGGAGAATGGGCTCCACTGGAGTACCAGGGTCAGATCTCGGTGCCAGTCTTGAAACATTCAGAGACGGGATAGATTTGTGTTTCAGCGCTGAGGTGGTCGGTGCCAAAGATGGAGGTGGTCGGCTGGGCACCAAAGTGGTTGGCTTTGGCTGAAGTTTTTGTGCCAAGCTCGAGGCCGGATCCGAAGGGCCACTGGTCGAGCTCATTGATCCGACAGGCCATAGTTTTCCACTTTCAAAAGGCACAGGTGGAAACAGATTACCCGGCAAGGGCATGGATGTATCATAAGCCAACCGAAAGGAGTCCAAAACAGTCTTGACCCGGAGTGCAGACACACACGTCCGAACCCGATGGCGGAAAAAAAGCAATCTGACAGTGGAGTCAATGCCCATGCGCATTATCACCAAGAGGAATCATCACTTTACCTCGTGACTCAAACTTCTTTGGAGAAAAACAACTTGCACACATCAGGACCCAACACTATGGCAGGAGTATGCAAAGCATGTGTCTCTACAGCCAAACATGCCTCAAACATGCTATCCTCCAATGATTGGCCTCCTTTGTTCTACAAGCTACGGACTTATTTTTAATAAGTGTGTTGGAGTCTGTAAAAAATCAAATGTATCCTTTATTTTTTGGGGTGTTTAAGGATTCGTGGAACCACCAATAGACAATACTACCGGACCGCAAGTCTTTTTTTGTGACCAGAGACCGAGCCTTAGTGTGACACCGCTCCGGATCCCATGTCGCATCAGCCGACCGACCGGGAGAAGGCGAAGAGCAACGGTGCTTCTACACCTTCTTCTTGTGCTTCGACTTACCCGAAGAGTGCAAACACTTGGACAACTTGTGGTGGCTCCGCGAATGGTCTCGAGACTTTCCCCTTGAGCGAGACCGGGAGCGACGGTGAGCTGACTGTCGGGCTTCCAAAAGCTTTTGGGACCGCTCCAGCAAAGACTTTAGATTCATGGCCAAGGCTGTCGTAGCACGACTTTGGGTCGTGGTCGCGCTCCAGACACCAAAGGTACATGGGGTGCGGGTCCGTCACAGACATCAGTTTGTGACAGAGCTCTCAGGGCTTGAAGCCGTTCCAATGATAGGACATCCCTCGCGCATCAGGAGTCGATGACTCGAAAAAAGAGGTCGACAAAAGTCGAAAAAGGTTTAGTCAAAAAATTACTTAAGGGGTAAGCTCTCTCCCCATCTGCGCTAGGCTGGTGTGGAAAAAGAAAGAACTGACGTCAGTGCGCCGGGGTGGCGTCTTAGTAGGCACGGTAACGTCATCCTGGGGACCACTTCGCCGGAGTCGCCCGACGCCACCTTCCAACGCGCAGGGGTACTGCTACGAGAAATATTCTCCAGATCCAGTCTAACACCTGGGAGTAATTCTAAGGTAAATAATCTATAACTAATGGTCTCTTTCAGATATAGGATTTCCCAAGTGGGGTTTTGCGAACATACAAAGAGTTGCTTTGTCTTGCACATGAATTTTGTTCTATCAAATATAGTAAGGCTCTCTTCGCATCTAATGAATGTAGTTCTTTAAATGCCACAGTTTCAGGGTGTGGAAAGAAAACTGGTAACTCAGTGGTTTGGTTGATATGAAAATGGTAAACCATGTTTGGTAGAAAGCGAGGATTTCTTCTTAAGACAACTCTAGCCTTGTGTACTTGCATGAAAGACTCCTCTACTGTTAAGGCCTGCACTTCACTCACTCTTCACAAGGAAGCGACTACAATCCAGAATGCTACCTTTCATGAAAGGTATTGCATCTGACAAGAGTGCAACGGCTCAAAAGAGGAGCCAGTGAGTCTAAAGAGTACAACATTGAGGTATCAAATAGGGAATGGTGGTGTTTGTAGAGGAATTTCTCTCTTAAGTCTCTCCATGAATGCTTTAATGACTGAGATTTTTAGTAAAACTGTTTGTTGCGTGTTATGCATGTAAGCAGCTTTTTCTGCTAAATGAAGCTTGATGGATGTGTATGCCAACCATGCCTTTTGGATGTGCAATAAATAACAAATGATATTCAGCACCAACACATTCAGAATTTCTGTTCGTTTACACAATAATGGACTAGGCATTTCCACTTTGGTTCATAAAAGTTTCCACAGTAGGTTTGCAGACTTATGACAAGATTAGGATGCACTCCTTTGGTAGCTTGAGGTACTCAAACTCTAGGAACTCAGGTGGCAAAGTGCTAGGTTTATTTCCCTGAGATTTAGATGTCTCAATTGATCCAGATGCTGGGTTTGCAGATCTGGTCTCAAAGGCAGCTTTTTGTATAGGTGGACATACAGTTTCAGAAGTACTGAATACTATAATGCTCATGTTGGTTCAACTACACTGAGTGTCATGGCCGTCTACCTAAGATTTCTGACTCCATATGATATTAAACTTAGTGGAAGAACAGCATGAGCAAATGCCTTTGACCGCTTCCTCCATAGTGCATTGCCCATGGACTGTGGATGTCGGAACCTGCAGACAAAGCTTGGGCATTTTGTGTTTTCTGCGGAGGCTAACACACTTATCAAGTGGTGTCCCCATCTTGGGAAGTATACTAGAAGAGCATGGAGATTTATTTTCCATTGGTGTATCTTTTCATCCTGCTTAGTAAGTCGGCAAAGTTGTTGCCACCCCCGGAAGTTGATCTGCTAGGACCTGAATCTGATGGCGAATGGCCCAGGGCCAAATTGAGATTGCCTCAGCTGCTGCAAGTGTGTACGTCCTTGTTTATGTAGGCAATACATTGTAGTCCTATTGTCTTTCGTTATTATGACTGTATTCTTACAAATATGAATGCTCTGAGAGACAACTGATGGGCTGTCACCTCTAGAAAACAAACTGATGTGACACCTTTGTTGTTCTTGCGTCAAGGTACCCCAAACAGTCATATTGCCCAGATGTGCTCCTAACCTCGTGAGTGAGTTGTTTGTGGTAAAGGTCATCTGCTACTGAGAGTTCAGAAACGACCAGCCCCACAATCAGCTCTTGTTGTTTCAAAATTTGAGATTTTTCCTGAACTCTGGTCTCAATCAACACTAGATCTTCTCATTGATCTGTCACTTGTGACCATTGCATTCCCAGACATTCCTGTAGCAGGTACATGTGAAGCAGAGCATGCACACTTAGGCAATTCAGGAGGCCATGCTCCCCAACAGTTTCATAATCATTCTCACTGCTATAAAAGGAGGTATCTGAAAAAGATTTAGCAGCCTTTGAAATGTCATCAACCTCTCTGGTTAGATGTTGCTGGTGCTTGAGTTTAAAACTGCTTCTAAGAAAGGCTGTAATTGGTGAGGGCAACGATGAGACTTTCTGCTGACTGCAAATCCTAGCCTGCTCAGGAGTGACACAGCGGCTTGTGTATGTACTAGATATTGCTGACAGCTAATGCTCTCTATCATCCAGTAGTCAAGATATGGAAACAATTGATTCAGAATGTGCTTTGGATTTCGAGTAGATGTTTTGATGTTAATCTAGAAAGCAAGATAATTTAAAAGTAGCAATGTCATGTTGCAAGTTGTCAGAAGCCTTTTAACCTGATGCGTGCGGGCGGAATTCCGCCCGTACGCTGGGAATCTGTAAAGTGCATGTTACATGACGAGCTGGGCTCGTCATGAGCGTGCGAGGAGGCTACCTCATGACGAGCCCAGCTCGTCATGAGCGTCGAAGGGGTTAAGAAGAGCTGGCTTCCCATTATGTATAAATGAATATATGAATATTTTCTAAAGTGAGCGGCCACCACAGTGCGAGGAGCTGATTTCAGGCCTAAGGGAAGCACTTTGAACGGGTAGTGACCACTCCCACTACAAACCTTAGGAACCTTCTGTGCTTGTTATCACAACGCGGAATTATGCATCTTGTAGGTCTTTAGCACACATCTAAAGATCTTTCAGCAGCTGGGGACTGATTCGATGTAAAGCAAACATTCAAACAACTCCCTTCTTGATACATTTGTATGCCAATTTAAGATACAGAGTATGCCTGAACTCTTTCTTGTGACTTTTCTTTGACAGTGTTGTCAATAAATTCTTTAACTCTTTAAGAAAAATGAACTGGTACACAGCGTGCTTTTGATGAAGAATGCGCATTTCTGAGTGTAGAAGTTACAACTAAAACTTTGATTCTGATTACGATTGAAATGCTAATTGAGGTATTTTCAAATAAGGCACATAACCATTGAATATTTAGCATCAATATGTCTTTGTTTACACAATGACATTCTTTGGGAAGATTTGTGCAACTTCCGCCCCCACTGGAGTGGCATACAGTGGAAGAAAAATGGAAAATCATTGTCTGAAAGTTTCCAGGTACAGTCTGAGGCTTGCTAGTTTCTTTTGCCTCTCAATGAATGTAGATATTGCTGTGGATACCACTGGGGGGACGAACCATCTGCTGCTAATGGTGGTCCTTCCGGTAACACCTCTCTTAAATTTATATTTTTATATTGTGATCAGTAAAATGTATTTTTCTCTTCCAAATTGCTTTTAAGCTTTCAGCCTCAGTTTTCTTACACATTGTATTTATTTGTACACCGGAGGAACAATCGCATAATTCAAAATATTTAGTTGATAGTCAGTCCTAATAAAGCCGCTGTCCTCAATGCTCTCAGCAGTGCTAGTTGTGCCACTGACCTTTGTGTCCACTGCATCATGCCTCTGCTCTCCTTGTTCAGAGACACAGATGTCACAGGAGCACATGCAAGATAATCACAGATCCAAGCTGTGAATTTTCTCTCAAGAATACTTGGATATTACTATGGAGGCCTACATTTCTTCAAAGGTCATGGAACTGAAGCTTTTGTCATAGTCCGAGTAAGAAACAATTCAATTGCCATTTCATGGGAGCCTGCACTAATGATAAGAATGGTATTGGCGTCTCTTGGCTGTAAAGTCTTGACAATAACACTAGTATTATAGAATTACCAGAGGAAATCTGAATTGTGTTACTCCTCTAGGCACAATTTACTGGAAAGTAAAACTATCATTGAACATAGAAACTTTTCAGAAAACCCAGTGGAGAAAAGTAGGTTTAAAATCATATATGCATGTGTCTGGGTGTCAATATCTAGTTCCCTTTTAGGTGCTGAAGGAGTACACCATGCTTCCTCTTCCCTTGGTGTGGACTCTTGTCATCTTTACCATTAGAAGGTTTTCTTTCAGAACATACCTGGATGTATAACGAGTCACAATACTAGTATGACCTGCCTGCCAGACAGCAGGTTTTAGAGTTTGGAACTTTGGAATAGGCTTGGAGCTCCTTGGACTCCTGACCGTGGTGAAGTCTACCTTTGCACAATCATGTTGTAACAACAGCCTGCTCTGAAATGTGTAGTGGCTGCAACAATTGATGATCAGCAGGAATTACAATCCCAGGCTTTGTTTTTGATGATGGAGGCGGTGAGCAAAAATTACACAACTGAGATTACGGCTGATGAGATAACATTGAATGTCTTGACGTAGAGTTATGATGTGATATATGCCTGGATGTTGACACATGCTTCAAACATGACAGTGTGCGATGCCTCTTCTTCAATGTCATAGATGCCCTTGAGGTTGTATCAACCTCTAAAGGCAAGCAGGTGCAACCTTTCATCATTGGTGACCTGATCAACCTTAAACAGGAATGATGGTATCAAAGGTAATTGCTTTTTGCCTTTTCATCACTCAAAATATCCCACGTTGGGAGCACATAGAGGCTTGCTGCAGCTCTTCAGTGGGTGTAATCCCTTTCCCAAATGCTCTATTGTGTTGCTCTTGTGCTTCACAATATTGCAACCATGGAAAGCTATCTAGTGCAAACCTCTGAAACTAATACCTTCTCTGTCTTTCAATGTCCTTTTTGAAAATTGACACTTCATCCAAATCACTAAGAATTAATTTATAGTCATTAGCTGCGTTCTTTCTCCTACATACTTCACAATCAGAAAAGACATTTTCCCAAGCTTCTGTTAGGAAACATGTGAAAAAAAGACTGTTTAACTCTGAAAACACACTCCAGAAGGGAAGAAACTGAATAAAAGAAGTGGAAGGAGAAAACACAGTCAACAAATAGTAACACTCACTATAGCCCACTGTATGGAGCTTCTCTCACACGAACAGGAAAAATGAACGGAAGTTCTGGAGCAAGTCCCACTGCAAAGTATGCTGGGAGACAGAAGATGCCAGACCCTTAAAGAAGCAGGCCTTAGTTTCTTCAGCATTGCTTGGCTACGGCCTATCTAGATGTATTTTATTACTTTTCCTACTCATATCGCTTATGTAATTCAGCAGTAAGGTTCACACTGAAATGGTGGAATTCTATGTTAAGATCGGAAGCGAGAATTATGCTTAACCTTTCTTCATTTTATTTGAAGCAGCTGTAGGAAAGTGCCCCTTTTTGCATGGTTACCCCCCTAACTTTTTGCCAGCTACATGATGCCAACTTGACTGAGTGTGCCCTGGGTCGCTGCCGATCAGGTTCTCAGGGCCTGTGTTTTTTTCCCAAAACTGTACCTTTGTTCCCACTATTGGCACATCCCTGGGTCACATGTAAGTCCCCTGTATAGGATACTCCTGGTACCAAGGGCCATGTGACAAAAGGGGGCCTCCGAGGGCTGCAGCATGTATTATGCCACCCACAGACACCCCTCAACTTAACACCCACACACTGCGACTGCAGGCTGCGTGTTTTGGTGCAGACCAAACTGAAGAGTCGACATGGCACACATTCCTGTGTGCCATGCCCACCACCAACACTGCCTGTGGCATATGTAAGTTACCCCACTAGCAGGTATTACAGCCCTAAATGCAGGGTGCGCAATACCACAGGTACGGGCATAGCTATATGAGCACTATGTCCCTACAGTGTCTGTGCCATTCACCAACATTGTAAGTGCAGTAAAGCATTTTGAGCACATGGGCTGGGAGTTTTTCAGCACAAACTCCACAGTTCTGATGGCGTTACTGAAGACTAAGATTGGTATCAAACTTCTCAGCACATTAATCCCACACTGATGCCAGTGTTGAATATATAATGTAAAATGCACTCAGAGGGTATCTTAGAGATGGGCCCTAAAAATGACCAGCCCTGGTGTGGTTCCTGACTGGCTACCTGCCATCTGCCACCGCCAGACAGGTTTCTGGACCCCTAGGTAGAGAGAATCCTCTCTCTGGGTGCAGAGACAAAGCCCATCCGGGGCAGAGGTGTCATGCCACCTCCCCTGGAATAGGCTGGGTTCACGAAGGGGAAGCTTTAAAGGCCTGCCAACTTTGGAAGCTGTCCCTGCATTTTGCTGCCCCCAGCAACTAGCTCCCACCAGTTCTGCCCCCCACTTTGAATAGGAAAATCAGCAGGAAAACTAAGCTAGGATGAGATGTGTGTCCACCATTGCTCTGCTCAGCTCTCTGGGTCCTGAAATAAAGCACATTCAGGGCAGATGTGCCATGCCTCCATCCCCCTGATGGGCAGGGTCCCATGGGGAACATTTCAAAGGCTTGCTGCCTTTGTTAGATACCCCCATGCTTAACACTACCCTTTGATAAGCCTAACGGCTCAGACCAGCTACCACAGACTTGGGAGTAAGATATTATCTACTTTATCTTCTGCTATACCTCTGGGGATCAACTGGACTCTGTGCACCCTATACTTTACTTTGGTATAGTATATACAGAGTCAGCTTCCTACAGCAGCAAACAGGAAAGAAAACATTGCTTTAAGACTCGATATCCCATGAATGCAAAGAAACAACAACTTATAGTCAGATTCTGCCTTTCCAGAACATAAGGCCTCAGAAGAAACTGCATGTTCTCTTTCTTCACTCCTGAGCAGTTCGATAAGCGCCTTTTCTCGTTTGGGTTAACATACTGGAAAGGAGAGAGCTGTTTGGGTTTAAATTCCTGTCGTTAAGTTAATGTTAAATGTCATACACGTTGCCATACCATTTTGTGTGGAATTGAGTCTTGAGGCGTAACACTCCTTATGGAGTAAATACTTCATCAGAGGTGAGAATCTGTGCCTGTTAGGCTTGGGCCACAGAACCACTGGGGTCTTCGGTGCAGCCAGTCCCCATGAAGACAAAATGGAAGATTGGCCCATCATCATCGCTTGGTTCTCTCAATGGCTCAAGGAGCTTTGCTTCAATGCTTGAATGCCACCAGTCACGCTGTGTTTATTTCTTTCAGCCATCCATGACTGCTGTCTATCTAGCAGCATTTCCATTGATTTCTCACATCTTCCTATTTTAATTAGGCAGCAATGATTTGGATTCATACAACAAGGGAGTTTAAAAAAAATATACGTCCAAATAAAGTTCTTTTGAAAAGAAAAAATATCATAAACATGTGAAATTTTGTGTTTTATAGTCTGCAGATGATTTTTTTCGGCTTTTAAACATGCATGTTTCCATATATTTATATAGGAAATATATACATTGAAAAAAGGCATTCTGGAATCCCACACACAGGTGCATGTATGCAACTGTTTATGACTATTAATGAAGATCCTAAGATGCAGAAGTATAATCCTGCTCTCTCTTTTGTAATACTCCCTTTGAAAACTTGAGAAGGGAGGTACAGCTGACTAAGGAAGAAGGGAGGATGACAGGGTTTGCTAATTAGCCTACTATATGTTGTGGTTTCAAAGGGAGCTCGGTATGAATTTGACTCCAATACTTAACGTTTCATGAATAGTGCAAGAGGAAGAAGTCCCATAAAAGGGCTGCATTTTAAGATCTCAAGTTCAAAAATGTGAACTCCACTCCAGTGTGAATTTGAACGAAAAGGTGGGTTGGAAATGTATGAACCTGGAAAAACAATTGAAAGCCATATCTCCTAATACTAATTAATAGTGAATAAAATATATCCAACATGTTTTAGACTAATATACCTGGATACTTTGCAGCTGGTCTCAATCAAGTCATTTTCAATCTCGAGGAGGCTGGGAGGCAGGCTGTATTCCACTGGGGAGGTCAACCTTTTCAAACGCAGCAAGCCGACACAGAACTTGGCTCCCATTTCCTCCAGCTCACGCGTCCCTATCTGTAGGTTCTGTATACATAAAAGAAAAACTGTAAAATCCCACTGAAAAGAAATCACATTTGCATAAGATATAGACGTAGGATCCGGAAGGAGCAGCTTTTCTCTTATAATTTGCATTAGAAAGAAATGAATGAAATTCCAGATGTATTCTCAAATTGAATGGAGATTCAGTTCGCTTTAGCTTTTCTGCTAGGATGTGGCTTTTTAATTACAGAGGATCGTTTGATAAAAAGAAGGAAGACAGATGTAAATCCTAATATGGTATGATTAAAAAAAAATGCAAGGCGGACTATGCATTCCATGAAATCAATCATCTATTCAGTAACTGGTAATTTAAGAGTATTGCTCATCAACTGTTTGGTGTCACATAGAACGTTGCAAAGAGAGACTAAATAGAACATTTTTTGACAAAAATCCCTTATAAATTAAGGCACATTTGCAGTACACTCTCAATGTTGGTTCTCTAGGTGAATTCACGGTCATCTGCGACATCCACTTTTAAGATGTTTCTGGCTCGTTTTTTGCCGTTCCCACCGGCTACTAAATCTATCCTGGTTAGTGCAATGGTTACAAACATGTCTAGAGAACGGAGTCTATTAGTAATGAATAGAACAGAAGACCTGGGACAGAAGAAATAGCCAATGAATGCTAACCCGACTAGGGAAGGAATGGCACATCAAATGAATCTTCATTTAAGTCATATACATTAGAACAGTTCTGCCTGTATGACCAATCTTGAAAAATGTTTGCAATAAATATATAGAACTGAAAAATGCACACACACAGCTAGAACTAGAGTAGAAAAAAATAAAGCCGATGATTTGAGCTGGCAGATGTTACAGAACCATGAATAGAATTAGATGAAGACTTTTTCTACGTTTAGGGTTTTCCTCAAATAGACATCTGCAAGAGCAGAATAAAATGCCAAAACTTTGCCTCTAGATTTCAGGAAAGAGGCTCTTTGAGAAATGTCCTTCTGATGAACTGGTCAGGAAAACGTCTGTATGCTTATACATTTATCTAATTCTATCAACTCTGATACAGCTAAGACCTTCCAAAGAAAGAATAATACAGACAGCTCCACAAGGGACAAGGACATGGAGAAATGGACAGGCTGCATGTCAGAGAGGCCACACAAGAACCTCCAATGCAGACTGGACTTCCAGACCAAGATGGAGGGAAAGATTTACCAACTCAATTTACCATCATTGAGCTTGGACACATGACTGGTGAATTCATGCAAAATGAACTTCTGAGCTGTCCTAAAAGAGTGCATGCAAATTTTGAGAGGAAAAAAAGACCAACAAGAATGGCTTATGCTTTAAATGGAAGAGACATTCTGCATATGGTGCCAGCAGAATAGTTTCTTGCTAAGGAGAAGCTATTCTGCCATAATATTCATTTAACAAACAGGTTTTCAATTTTCAACAATCAAGATAAACCTGCCAGCGGTTACATCACAGAGGATACCATTTGGCAGTAGAAAAACAGTTTACCAACCAGTGAAGAGATCTCATCAATGTGATTGTGACTAAATTAATGACATCTTTTAAATCTCTTTATAGCCGGCCAAGACCCTATCAGCCAATTATATTCCACTCCTGGAACAGACAAATAAAACACTGAGAATGTGGAATCACTCGGGCCTCTCCTGGGCAGGACGGAATGCTGCGGTCAAGATGACGATAATGCCTTGAATTCTGTACGTCTTTCAAACTACCCCTCTGACGCCTCCCCAGACCCTATTGTGAAGCCTTCAGCGCACTATCAATCGCTTTATATGGGGTGGGAAGCAACCGGGTCTTAGCTTCTCGCTAATCACCAAGGGGAAGTCTGATGGGGGGAAGGGAGTCCTAGTGGTCTCCCGATACTTCCAAGCTTCTCAGCTACGGTTCATCCTGGGGTGGAATCAGCCACTCAGAGAAGCATTAGATGTTTATGGACCAAGTGATAGCGGGCAACAATCTTTGGCGGGAAATATGGCTCCTGTGTAAACACAGGGAAAGGGGTCTTTATTCATCACCAGTTATGGCAACCACTCTTAAAGTGTGGGACGCATGGGCGACTCAATATGGGCTTACCACCTTCCCCTCCCCGATGACCCAGCTGGTTGATAATCCGGTCTTTCCACCCGGGTGTAAATCTGAATCTTTTCAGAGGTGGCAGGAGAAGGGATGCAAAAGGGTGGGCACTCTCTTTGGCCTGGAGGGTATCATATCTTTTGCCCAACTGCAGGCAGACTATGCAAACCCCGCTTCAGATCATTACATGTACCAGCAGGTGCGATACTGGGTAACCTCCCTCGAGATGAACACTGGCGCAGCGCAACAGCTCACACTGTTTGAAAAGTGGATAATCACCAAAGATGACGACAAACGCCTCATTTCAGAACTCTATGCATTCCTCTCCCCGGCTATCTCACTCACGAAGTCCAAGAGGCAGCTCAAGTGGGAGGAGGAACTGGGCAGCCAACTTACCAACAACGAAAGGCAGGATATTTTTTATAGAGCACACCGCAAGGGACATGGCACCTCGGGTGCTGAAGCCGCCTATAAGATGGCCACATATTGGTACCTGACCCCGGCCCGGATTAGCCACTGGAATAAAGGACGCACTGACTCCTGCTGGCGGGGCTGTGGCCAAACTGGCTCCCTAATACACCTGATGTGGCACTGCCCCAAACTAGAAAGATACTGGTACCTAATAATACATGACATAAATGACGCCTTTGACACAGATCTTCCTCGCTTCCCCGCTTACACTCTGCTGGGTCTGCTCAACCGCCTAACCTTTCCCCTGCGCTCCATTAGGGGAGACAGATAGAGCTAGCGCTGAACGCGGCGCGCCTGGAACAACTTACCCTGTGGGGCTCCCAGAGGGTACCCGATCGCTCTGCATGGCTCAGACGGCTATGGGTGGCCTTGGGAATGGAGCAACTGTCTTTGTTGACAGAGGATAAAGGGGACGCCTACCAGGAACTATGGGCTCTATTCATAACTAGCCTCAGCAAAGAGTTTAGAGAAGTTATATGCCCAAAGCTCCTACAGGTTCTGCGACTCACGGATACAGATCACCCTAGTAAGCTACAAGAAGCTTAGATGCCAAACCAATTCATGGTGCGGAAGGGAATGGGTGGGGTGGAAGGTATGATTTTCCTTTATTCTCCCCTTTTTTTGCCTTTCCCCTTTGCCAGTACATATGGCTTGTTATCAAGTTTGTAATCATTTAACAGTTGCCACACGCAAGTACTAGCACGGGACTAGGGATTAGATAAACGTGGCTATAGATATTAGCCTTTTAGGGTATTCGGTTGTAGCCTATGAACTAGCCTGCTTGCCTCCGGGGTTGTTGGGCTTTAGCTGTGCTAGGCTTGCAGACAACTGCTCCTTTAGCCGGCTACGCAACGCCTATGGCTGCAAGTTTTCCATACTGTATTGTGTGATAAATCAATAAAAAGAGTTTTACCATCAATCTCGTTATAAGGCATCACTGCACCACCTTTCTGAAGCCTGCATTTCTGGTGGAAAGAACATTTGTTAAAAGCGTTAGTAAAATCAAGGCATTAGGTTTCTAGAAACAGTACATGATTTTTCGGGATAATAGAGTAGTGTTCTGGATCCTTTTTACCAAAAGTACTACCCAACTTTCATGTTAATTAATTAATTACTTCAAGATTTATTCCATCCAGTGCAGTGGAGACATTCTTTGTAAGTTGATTATTAGGAGCATTCGTAGATTTTACTTTGATAGAACTAAAGAAATCTCCTCAATTATTTGTGAATTATAGCCCCATCATTACAGGTATGCCAATAGGCCAACTGCCAAACAGTGTATCACAAGATAGATTGTATCATGCATTTTACTGTGGTAACAGTAGGCTAATAAGTTGTTTTAGTGTAGGGAGCCTATGGGCCGTTCTATAAGGCGTAAAGCACCTACTGCTGCTGCATTACCACCGAGGCCAGATGCTCAAGTTTTATGCAGTGTTTCCTAAATTGCTTTGTGATTTTCTCTAGTCTTTGAGGGGATGGGCATGCTACCCGGTCCTGGTATTTAGGACCATTAAAGACGACCCTATTAAGAAAAGGAAGATGCAGTTACTTTTACTCCTAGTTCTGCACAATTGGAATCCTCATTAGGTTTGTTAAAATTCCCTCTCCCCTCCTACCAGGCAAAGTACTTTAACGCTGAAAGGAGTGTACATTGGGGATTTTCATTCACTGTTGAAAAGAACAGCCAGTAAAAGACACGCTGCAAGGAAGAAGCTGCATGTTCTTAAAGAAGCAGAATTTACTTTCCCTAGAAAACTACCAGACTTACTTGTCTGGCAGCATTCCCCTCATTTCTCTACGGTAGTTCTTTGGCAAGAGGCAAAATCTGCTGGATTCAGCCTTGCTTTAAAAAAAAAAAAAAATTCTGTTTATTGAAAACATCGAGAGACCACGGCATCACAGCAAAAAAGTACCATGCATTAATCCTCCGCAATACACATAGCAAGTTTCAATATCACAGTGTAGTACATCATTATTTCTTGGACTCAAAAAGGTCCGAATTATCTGCTTGTACTATGGGTGCCTCACATATATCTCCTCTATAGGCATTCCAGGCGCCCCAAATTGAGGTCCATTTTTTAGGACATCCCCGTGCAGTGTACTAAGTCTTCTCCCTGAACATACACCAGTCGATATTCTGTTTCCATTTTGACAATGTTGGTGGTGTGGCAGACCCCCAGTTTTGTGCAATGTCCCTTTTTGCTGCTGTAAGACCCAGTGTCACCCAGGTTTTTTCAGAGGTGGTAAGGTCAGTAGGCTCCCATATGTTGAGGAGGCAAGGTTTAGCCTCGGGGTGTACGTTTTTATTTAGGACCGTTCTAAAGGTCTGGTGTAACGCTTGCCAGAACTGTTGGACGTGAGCGCATTCACAAAGTATGTGCATATAGGTGCCTGTCAGTCCGCACCCTCTACGACACTCACTTCCACTGTCTCTCCCCATACGTACCAACTGTGGTCCTGTGATATAAATCCTATGGAGGATCAGGAGTTGAACCAATCGTAACCGTGCAGAGATGCCCACCTCCCGAGGGGGCGCCACCACCTCCCGTCACTCTTCGTCATCTATTTCCAGGCAGTCTGTCACCCAGTGTTCCCTAAGTTTCTTTAGGGGGTCCGAGGTGTTGTGCAATAGCTTCTTATAGGTGAGGGAGACTGCTTTCTCAGGCAAGTATCCGTCCAGGAGCCTATCCTCTAGTGGGGAGGAGTCAGGGAGCGAAGCGCCCTTTGGTGTGGCTGGGTAAAGAGCATGGCGGATCTGCAAGTATCTGAAGAATTCCGTGCCTGCCTTGTCAGATTGTCGCTGCAACTCAGAAAACAGCACTACCTCTCCCTTGGACCAGAGATCACCTATGCGCGATATTCCGATGAGGTCCCATTTATCAAAACCTATAGAAGTCCTAAGCCGACCTAGTTGTTCCGAGGCCCATAGAGGGGTGGCAAGAGTTAGCCTATCCTTCCAGCCTAAACATTTCTGGACATCGTTCCAAATCCTTACCGCATGGTTGGTTGGGCCAGTGAGCGGTAATTATGTCTTGGGGGAATGCAGTGCTACATTGAAGTTTCTGCCCGGAAGGAGCCACCTATCCATGGCGTATCCCGGATCTTGTGGGCCGCGATAAGTGGCTTGATTAATTGCTGCAAGGTGGGCAGCCCAGTAGTATTTCCTGATATCTGGAAGGCTTATGCCACCGTCATACCAGACAAATTTTTTAAGCTCTATGCAAGTTCTCCCATTCCAGATCAGTTCACGCTGCAAACTCTCTATTGCCTTAAAATAGCTGGCTGGTACTGGATTAGGAGCATTTTGCAATGTGTACAGAAAATGGTTTAGAAGACATCATTTTAAATAAAGCTGCCCGCCCAAGGAGGGAGAGGGGCAATGTCCCCCAGGTGGCAATGTCCCACAGCAGTTTTTGCAGAGGCGGGCGAAGGTTTCTAGCATAGTGCAGTTTAGGGTCAGGAGTGACAAAGATACCCAGATAACAAAACCAACCTTCTGCAGTCTGTATGGGGCAGGCATCAAATTAACGGGGAGGGGTTCCCTGAAGCACATACATTATTGATTTATCCCAATTAATTGAGAAACCAGCGTGTCACCCAAATACTGCGAAAATGTCTAGGACACTCCTGAGCGTACTACGAGGGGAGGTTAAAAAGAGTAGTATATCATCCGCATATAGCGAGATGCGATCCTCCCAATCCATTGACCATTTTAGTCGTCAGATGGCGGGGTCCTATCGGATCCAGGCTGCCAGAGGCTCGAGGGATAGAGCTAATAATAATGGTGACAGCGGACACCCTTGACGGGTACCTCGGCTCAGCTCGAAGGCCCCAAAGCATTTGTTGTTCACTATTACTTGTGCCTGTGGTGTCGCATACAGCAACCTAATCCAGGATATAAATGCAGGCCCAAAGCCCAGTTTCTCAAGCACTGCCATGAGATAGGGCCATTCTACGGGGTCGAAGGCCATCGATGCATCTAGGGACAGTATAATGGCATCTTAATTGATCATTGCAGCCCTGCCCAAAACACCATGCACATGCCGCAGATTAAGGGTCGTACTTCGCTGAGGCATGGAGCCCGCTTGATCGGCGTGTACCAAGCAATTTATGACATTAACCAGTCTGGTTGCTAGTAACTTGGCAAGGATTTTGGGTTCCGCGTTGAGAAGAGAGAAGGGTCTGTACGCGGAACACAGGTCTCTGGGTTTGCCTTCTATATGGATAACTACCAGAGAGGCCAGACGCTGATCTGGCGGGAGTGCGCCCTCTTCTCTACACTCTTCATACATTGCCTTCAAGTGTGGGGAGAGCAGGTCCAGACATAGCTTATATAATTTGATGGGGAGTCCGTTGGGATCCATGGCCTTCCCTGATTTAAGATTCCTAATGGCCTGCGCTACCTCTTCAGTCATTATAGTACTGTCTAGATACAGCTTGTCGTCTGGGGAAAGTGTAGGCAGCTTGATATCTCGCAGGATGGCTCTAGAGTCCTCCTCCTCCAGGGGCAATATGGATTTGTATATTGTACTGACGTGTTCTGCGAATGCTTCTGTTATGGCCACGGGGTCACTGATCGTGTTAACGCCCTCAACCGTTAATTTGGGAATCAGTCTATTGGCTCTCTCTTTATTGTCAAGCCAGTCAGTCTTGCTTTTGATTTCCTTTTTTGCCTTGCTTTATTTTGGACTTTATTATTTTTCAGTTACACATAATTTTGTATGTATTTATTGAAAAAGTGTTTCAGAGTCCTGTGTGCAGATGAGACCATTGTAAGTTTTGCGACAATTAATTTAGGTCGTATAAAACAGAATCTCAGGTACTATCCATAGCAAGCCTGTATTTGCCCTACTAAATATCTGTGTTAAACCATTACCTTTTCTTTGCTCGAAAGCTAAACCTAAGCATTATTCACCAAAAAAACTGCTTGTGATTTCTCAACAATAGTGTGATGACAGGCGTTGCTATTCTGGCATTAGTTATGGTAAATTGAAATTGGAAATTAGGGCACAGACTACAATCATGATCCACTTGAGGGTTTGTAAATTACTTTTTAAACCACCACAATTTCGGATTACCATTATGTTGGATTACTGTAGGAAAGTGCCCCTTTTTGCATGGTTACCCCCTACTATTTGCCTGACATTAGATGCAACCTGCCCCGGGTCCCTACCAATCAGATTCCCAGGGTCTGTGTTCTTTCCCAAAACTGTACCTTTGTACCCACAATTGGTACATCGCTTTCCACAGGTAGGCCCCTTGTTAAAGGTACCATGGGCACCAAGGGCACTGTGACATGTGAAGGCCTCTAACGGCTGCAGCACCTACTTTGCGACCCTTAGAGGCCCAGTACCTGAAAACCCACACATTGCTATTGCAGGCTGCTTGTTTTGGTGCAGAGAAAAGTGAAGAGTCGACACGGCACACTCTCAGTGTGCCATGCCTCCAACCCACTACCTGAGGCCCAGGTAAGACACCCCTCTAGCAGGGTGCACTATCCCTTTGGTGAGGGTACAGTGGCATGAGCCCTATACCCCTACAGTGTCTAAGTCCATTCTTAGACATTGTAAGTGTAGTAAAGCCAAGAAAGAGTATATGGTCTGGGAGTTGGTCACTCTGAACTCCATAATGGCTTTACTAAAACCTGGGAAGTTTGGTAGCAAACTTTTCAGCACATTAAACCCACACTGATGCCAGTGTGGGTTTTAATGTAAAATGCACTCAGAGGGCATCTTAGAGATGCCCCCTGAAAAGCGACCAGCCCATGTGTGGTTCATGAATTGCTGCCTGCCATTTGCCACCACCATACAGGTGTCTGGACCCATGGGTAGAGAGCCTACTCTCTCTGGATCCAGAGACAAAGCACATGCTGGGCAGAGGTGCCAAACCTCCTCCCCAGAATGGGCTGGGTCTACAAAGGAGAAGCTTCAAGCTTTGGAATCAGGACCTGCCTTTTGCTGCCCCCAGCAACTGGCTCCCACTTGTTCTGCCTCCCGCTTTTGGGAGGGAGAATCGGCAGGCAACCCAAGCTAGGAGGAGAGGTGTGCCCACCTTTGCCAACCCCACCCCTCAGGTGGGTAAGGCGAGGTGAAGCACACATCTCACTCCCTTCCATCTTGAAGATGAGGGGACCCAGCCAAATAAGGAGAGGCTTATGCCCCCTTCCACTGGAGGGTGGCATGATAGGGGGTGTACCCACCCCAAGGAAGGGATCGATTGGTCCCAACCTAAACACCACTTTAATGCCCCTAAATGTATTATTTAGGTGCAACCTTGGACCTTGCCTCAGATTCGAGGAAGAAAGAAGAAGGACCGAAGAGCCGTGCTGACCCAGGAAGAAAAAGACACTGACAGTTTTGGTCCCAGCCCTACCGGCCTGTCCTGACTCCGACCTGCCTTCAGCGAAGAACTTGGTGAGTCCAGCAGCCCTCCAGAGCCTGGAGGACCTGCCCTGCACTCACATTACATTCTCTGTCTCCCATGAGCACCGGATTTGCTGAAGCCAAGACTCAACAACAGAAACCGCATCCTGGCAGCTCCGTCATTCTGCACTAGTCAGCACCTGCCGGCCATGGCCTGAGTTCGAGTGGCACAACACCACGAGGAGGTATCCCCAGCGATCCTGACCTGGGATCTGGTGATCCCCGACCTCCCTCAGGCCTCAAGATGACGCCTGGAGCCTCAACCTGAAGGGTCCCTGGACAGCGACCGGAGCTGCTATACTTCTGGGGACTACTTTCACTCTGCGCACACTATACCTTACTTTGGTATAGTATATACAGCGCCAGTTTCCTACAATTACCATAATTTTTTTTTGCAGAGTTTTATATAGCGCGAACTTGACCCGAATCGGGTATTAGAGCGCTTTACATAGCACCAGTTATGTTACATGAGAACACACATTCATTTTTGTTAGGCACAGGGAGATTAAGTGATTTGCCCAGAATCACAGGATGTTCAGCGTCATTTCTGAAACTCGAACCCAGTTCCCCAGATTCGAGGTCGACCGCCCTAGCCGTTAGGCCAACTCCTCTCCCCATTTCAGACTGGTAAATAAACAATTAGTTTTTAATACTTTTTTCTTAATCCTTAAGTCTGTATTAAATTGTATTTTTATTGTTTAAGTGTGTACCGAACTGTATATAATTTTCTTTAGTCTTATTTTTAATGTAGGGATTAATTCCCCAAACCCCACCATATTTATTTATATATATTTAAAATGCAGGGTCAAACAACCTGTAGGTATGCAGGAGGAGGTTGGTGGTGGCGGCAGGTGGGTTGGCGCTGTAAGTGTGTATTGCCCAAACAGCATTTTTATAATATAAATGTATATATATATATATGTATATATATATATACACATACATACATATATACATTTATATACACACGAACAAGTTACTTACTTTCGGTAACGCTTTTTCTGGTAGATACTATATCTGCCTGTGGATTCCTCACCTTGTGAATATCCCCTTGCGTCAGCAACATTCGGAAATTCTTTTTGTAGCTTTGCGCCGACGTGGATCCGGACGTCACAGAGGCACGGCATCGCACGCGACTCCGCTGACGTCACCGACGCCTATAATAGGCCCACGCCGGCGTGATGACATCAGTTCCGCCCTTTTTTCCGTGCCTTCGAGGCACACGGACGGACCGATGACAGTAGACATATACACAGTATACGCAGTATAGAAATCAAGGTAACACACACAGTGTGAAGCAAATGCAATAAAACATTTGAAATAAACAAATCCTTGACCATAAAATAATACATTATAGAAACTTCTGGCATAGAAGAGTGGACAACGTAGAGGCGGGTGGGTCAGTGAGGAATCCACAGGCAGATATAGTATCTACCAGAAAAAGCGTTACCGAAGGTAAGTAACTTGTTCTTCTGATAGATACATCTGCCGTGTGGATTCCTCACCTTGTGAATAGAGTCCCACAGCAGTCCCCACTCCCGGAGGAGGGTGTCCACTCTTCTAGACCAGGAAATCCTGAAGGACAGCGCGTGCAAAAAGACCGTCCCTCCTCGCCTCGGAACCCAAGCAGTAATGCTTCGCGAAAGTGTGGAGGGAAGACCAAGTTGCCGCTCTACATATATCCTCAACAGGCACACCTCTAGCCAACGCTGAGGTTGATGACTTAGCTCTCGTAGAATGAGCCCTTATACCCTCTGGAGGTTCCTTACCGGCCAAAGAGTAGCAGATCTTAATGCAGAGGACGATCCATCTCGACAAAGTCCTCTTATGGACCGCTCTTCCTTTCTTGCAGCCAGCAAAGCCAATAAAGAGCTGGTCATCCAAACGACAGTCTTTAGTCCTGTCCAAGTAAAATGACACCGCCCTCTTGGGGTCAAGAAGGTGTAATCTCTCCTCCTCCTTGGAAGGGTGTGGGGGAGGATAAAAGGTAGGAAGGGTAATGGATTGACCAAGGTGGAAAGAAGTCACCACCTTTGGCAGAAAAGCAGCCCTGGTCCTAAGAACCATTCGATCAGCATGAATGGACAAGAAAGGGGGCTTGTGACTAAGAGCTTGAAGCTCACTTACCCTCCTTGCCGAGGTTATTGCAACGAGGAAAACCGTTTTGAAAGTCAGAAGCCTCATAGGACATTTGTGAAGAGGCTCAAAAGGAGCACCCATTAAAAATGTCAAAACAAGATTTAAATCCCACTGAGGCACAATAAAAAAGGGGTAGGAGGGAACTTATTCGTGAGGCCCTTTAAAAACCTTAAAACTATAGGAGATTTAAAAATAGAAGGCTGGTCAGGCAAACAGATAAAAGCCGACAGCGCAGAAAGATAACCCTTCACCGTGGCCACAGCAAGCCCTTGCTGTGCCAGAGAAAGGGCAAACGGGAGAACATCAGATAAATGGGCCCTCAAAGGGTCTAAAGACTTCTCCCTGCACCAAGTAACAAATTTAGTCCACCTATAAGAATAGATGGACTTAGTGGAGTCCCGCCTGGCTGACAAAATGACATCCACCACATCATGAGGGAGAGAAAAAGAAATCAGGTTGCCCCGTTCAATCTCCAGGCATGAAGGTGTAAGGTCTGGAGGTGGGGGTGTAGAACCTGCCCCTCCATCTGAGAGAGGAGATCTGCCCTGTGAGGGAGACGGAGCGGCGGGTGAGAGGAGAGGTGGAGAAGGTCTGAGTACCACACCCTTCTTGGCCAATCCGGGGCGATCAATATGACTTGGGCCCGGTCTTGGCGAATTTTCCTCAGAACCCGAGGAATCAAAGGTATGGGAGGAAACGCGTAAAGGAGTTGCGAGCTCCAACTCAACTGAAACGCGTCCCCCAAGGCTCCTTGCATCGGATACTGGAGACTGCAGAATGACAGGCAGTGAGCATTCTCGCGAGTGGCGAACAGGTCCAACTGAGGAGTCCCCCACATCTGAAAGATGTTGTGAACTACCCCCGGATGGAGCCTCCACTCGTGATCGGCAGAGAACTGCCGACTGAGACTGTCTGCACGAACGTTCTGAACTCCGGCCAGATGATTTGCCATCAGACAAATCCGATGGTCCTGAACCCAGGACCAGAGACGCAGAGCCTCTCTGCAGAGACACTGCGACCATACTCCTCCCTGCTTGTTGATGTACCACATCGCGGTCGTGTTGTCCGTCAGGACCTGAACCGACTGACCGCGAAGGGAAGGGAGGAAGGCCTTGAGCGCCAGACGTATCGCCCGCAATTCTAAAAGGTTGATGTGAAGCAACCTTTCCTCTGGAGACCAAAGACCCTTGACCTCCAGGTCCCCCAGATGAGCACCCCACCCGAGAGTGGACGCATCCGATATCACTGTGGCAACCGATGGAGGAATCTGAAAAGGCTTTCCTTGAGACAGATTGCCAACCACGCTCCACCAAGACAGATCCGCTGCAGTTTCTCTGGAGATCTTCACTGACTCCCCGAGATCTCCGTTGTGCTGATACCACTGCCTGCGGAGGCACCACTGGAGCGCCCTCATATGCCAGCGTGCATGGTTGACCAACAGAATGCATGAAGCCATCAGACCGAGCAGGCGAAGGACCTTCAGGACTGGAACGACCGCTCCATTGAAAAATAAAGGAATCATTTCCTGTATGCCGCGAATCCTTTGAGGTGGAGGGAATGCACGACATACAGTTGTGTCCAGTACCGCACATATGAACAGGTTGCGCTGTGAGGGCACCAGGTGAGACTTGGGTACATTTATCGAAAAACCCAACCTGTGCAACAACTGAGTTGTCTCCTGCAGATGATGGAGCACCTTCACCGGCGACTCCGCTTTGATCAGCCAGTCGTCCAGATACGGAAACACATGTATCCGCGTTCTCCTGAGATGAGCTGCCACCACTGCCATCACCTTGGTGAAGACCCGAGGCGCAGTAGTAAGACCAAACGGAAGGACCACAAACTGGTAGTGTTGTGACCCAACCGTAAAACGGAGATACTTTCTGTGCGACTTCAAGATGGGAATATGAAAATACGCATCCTGCAAGTCGATCGACACCATCCAGTCTTCTTTTAGCAGCGCTTGAAGAACCTGCGCAAGAGTGAGCATCTTGAACTTTTCCTGTTTCAGGTAAAGGTTCAAAATCCTGAGGTCCAGGATTGGCCGAAGCCTGCCATCTTTCTTGGGGATCAGGAAATACCGGGAGTAGCATCCCGGACCCCTTTCCTGCTCTGGAACCACCTCTATCGCACCTTTTCGGAATAAAGCCAGGACTTCTTCCTGCAGGAGAAGCAGGTGGTCCTCCGAACAATAACCCTGGCAAGGAGGGTAATTGGGAGGGAATTCCTGGAAAGGAAGTGCATACCCATTCTCTACAAGATTGAGAACCCAAAGATCCGATGTTATTAATTCCCAATCTTGTAGAAAATGTGTAAGCCGACCCCCCACTGGACCCACATGATCCGGAATGGCGGATCTAGGGCTGCTTTGCTGCGTTGGCCGGGGGTTGGGAAGGGGAGGAGGAAGAGGAAGAGGAAGCTTGACGCCCTCTAGGGCGGGATCTTTGCCTGCCCCTGTACGACTTGTACAGCGTATTCTGCTGCTGTTGTGGCTGCTGCTGAGATGGTCTGTAACAACGAAAGGAAGATCTTCCAAAACCCCTGAAGCGTCTTCCAGTAGAACCTCTGGACTGGAGACCCAAAGATTTTGCAGTGGCCCTACTGTCCTTAAAACGTTCCAAGGCAGCATCAGCCTTCTTGCCAAACAATCCTGAGCCATCAAAAGGCAAGTCCATCAAAACAGACTGAACGTCTGCAGAGAACTCCGATGACTTAAGCCAGGCAGCCCTCCTAGTGGCCACGGAAGAGCCCATGACCCTCGCCACCGAATCAGCAGTGTCCAGACCACTCTGAATCACCTGTCTCGCAGCTGCTTGTGTGTCCGATATCACCTCCTGAAAATCCTTTCTGTCATCCTCAGGGATTTTCAGAATCAACTGTTTGACAGAATCCATCAAGGCATGGATATACCTTCCCATCAGACACGTTGCATTGGTTGATTTTAACGCCATACTGGCTGAGGAGAAAACCTTCTTGGCAGTTTGATCCTGCTTTCTGGATTCTTTATCTCCAGGAACCTGTGGAAAAGCACCAGCAGATCTATTAGAGCAGGCAGCCTGCACAACCAAACTCTCAGGTAGGGGATGTGTCGATAAAAATTCAGGGTCCCCAGGTGCAACTCTGTATCTCCTCGCCACTGTTCTAGAAACGGCCGGAGCAGACAAAGGTTTCTTCCAAACCTCATAGATGGGCTCAGATAAGGCATCATTGAAGGGTAACATAGGTTCAATAACAGATGAAGGTGAATGAAGAACCTCAGTTAAAATATTAGGTTTATAATCAGCAGTGGGCAGAGTAATATTCAATAAACTCGCTGCCTTTTTTATAACGGTGTGATAAGGCACCACATCCTTAGATGGTACATTTGACACCGAAGTCAAATCCCACTCAGGAGATAGTTCAAGTCCACTGGCTTCACCCAAGTCCTCAAAAGGATCCTCAGAATCCTGTAACTCCCCTTCTTCAGTATCTGAATATTGACATCTTTCTTCTTCCAGAAGTCTCTGGGCCTCTCTCCGAGATCTTTCCTTCACAATAGAAGCCAATGGATTCGGAATCGACTCCGACGGGGTCGGTGCCGGCGTCGAACCCGAAGTCGGATGAGGTCTTTTTATACGAAATCGAGCAGAATCCTGCTTCGGAGTCGTAGGTATCGGCGTCGATGGAACCGGCGTCGATGGAGTCGGCGTCGTGCGCTTCGGCGTCGACGACACCGGTGGTGTCGGAAAATGCCAATGCGGTGGTATAGCCGGCATAAAAGGCATGAAGGGCGCAGGGGCATAAGCCTGGGGAACACCCAAGTTAAAAGCCATAGGACCCGTGGGACCAACAGGTGCACCAGACGGGAATATTGCCCTGGAATAGACACCAAACATGGCGTTCAGGAATTGAGAAGGATCCTGACCTGGAGTTGGGAAATCAGGATATGGACCTCTGGGTTGTTCCTGAGGAGGTGGAGTCGATACGACGTCGACCTCTTCATCGAGTCCAGGAACCGGGGTCGACGAACCCGCAGGCACCGAAACTTCGACTTCACCAGCCCCCTGCTCCTCACCTTCATCCTCCTGACCAGAAGGATTGGATGGAACCGGAGAATGGACCTGCTTCTGAGATTCTGGTGAATTCGGATGTGAAGCCTCACCAACAGAGTTATGATCTTCTGACTCTGAAACCTCTACTTCCTTACTCAGAAGCTTGACTTGGGACTTCGGTCTCGAACTAGAGTCCTTTCCAGAGTGATGACATGACTCATGGCTCCTCTTCTTGTGCTTCTTCCTCGAAGACTTCGAAGCGTGAGCCGAAGACGACTCCGAGCGTGACCTCGAACGAGACCTCGACCTCGACCTCGACTTCGACCGCCGAGATCGAGACTTTGAAGACTTTTTAACTTTCTTATTTTTAAGTCTTGCCACGAGGAGTTTCGTCTCTCTCTCTCTTAAAGCCTTCGGAGTCATCTTCTTGCAGCAAGGACAATCCTCGACGTCATGGTCGGAACTTAAGCACCAGACACAGCATTCATGAGGATCGGTGATAGACATAGTCTTGCCACATTCGCCGCAAGCTTTAAATCCAGTTTTTTTCGACGACATCTCGAAAAATATCAAGATAGACACAATAACAGGATAATAGAAACAAAGTTACTGTAAAGCTACAGTACGATCCCAGAAAACCGTTAGCGTCGACGACGCGGAAAAAAGGGAACTGATGTCATCACGCCAGCGTGGGCCTATTATAGGCGTCGGTGACATCAGCGGAGTCGCGTGCGATGCCGTGCCTCTGTGACGTCCGGATCCACGTCGGCGCGAAGCTACAAAAAGAATTTCCGAATGTTGCTGACGCAAGGGGATATTCACAAGGTGAGGAATCCACACGGCAGATGTATCTATCAGAAATATATATATATACATATATACATTTATATACACATATATATATATATATATATATATATATATATATATATATATATATATATATATATATATATATATATATATCTCACAGCTCCATGTTCCAGGAGGCATCTGACGAGGCGAAGGGTCGCCGAAATGCATAATGCCCAAGTGTCCACATTAAAGGCTCCCCACAGAATTCCTCCGTGTGGCCTCTTACTTCCTGGCATAAGGGGGTGTTTTCGAATATATATATCTCTCACAGCTCCATGTTCCACCTCGTCCGTGCACTCTCGTGTGGGTGCTTTCTGCGGGTGGTTCGCCCGCACAAATCAAAGTTCCAATCTCCGCACAACTTCTCACGTATAAAGAAAATGTGCGTACATATATGTGTGTGTATATATATAAATATATATTCACAAACACATACATATATATTTATTTTACACAGCAAAAAAAAAAATCGCAACTTTTTCACAATTAATGACTTTCAAAATAGAGAGAAAACTCCCCTTAATCAGCCAATTACATGTGAGAAAAAATCGAATGTGAATGCGACAGGAGAGCAGATTTATAAAAATATATCCCTTTAAAGCCAGCTCAACAACTTTTTAAAACACTTATATCTCAACAACTACTGAACAGATTTACACCAAATAATGGGGCAGTTCTAACATTTCTCAAAGGTCTTTCTTCCTTTCGTTTGGGCAGGCAGCTTTGACTAGTCGATCTCGTAAGTTCCATCACTTTCTGCATGAAAACATGGGTTTCGAGATTTCTAAAGGGGTCAACATCTTCCAGTTTCTTTCTATTATGTTCTTTAGTGTGGTAGATGATAACGCAAATGAGAGGGGTTTCTCCTAGGCGTATTTTGGGAACGAGCAACATCTCCCTAGGTGTGAACCAGGCTTTCTTTGATGCAGCCTTGACAATTTTTTGGGGGCATCCTCTGTTGACTACCTTGTTAATTAGAGAACATACTGCTGACATAGTTTTAACCTTTTATATTCGCCTCTACATGTACTATACCCTAAAGAACTCGTACCTGTTTTTTAAGCACCTGTAACCATATTACAACATATATATTATCCAACCATTAGGTACATTCCTTCTTCCAGTGTCCTGAGGGGATCCACCGTAACGAGTAACAAGGGGCGAAACGGATCAACATTTTCTTTCGGAGGAGCCATTCAATCTTGAATACACTAAATAACATTTTGGACAAATACCGAAGAGATGGAGGACAGGATTGTCCTCCATCTGACACCATTTAAAGGACTACCTCCAAGGTGGACTGCACAGTAAATAAGGAGCGCAGCCACAATGCTCAAACCAACTGGACGACTGAAGCAAGATTCTAGTTGTCACATTTATTTTGTTGGGTGTAATATTTGGGCAACTGTTTTCCTTTTCTTTCTTTTCTGTGTTTACTTTGATGTTTAATTTTAAATGCACACTCCAGGAACCAGTAACAAGAGTGAAGATTATTGCGCCATCAATGAGTAAAATTAATCATGTACTTTAAAATCACAACTGTATACCAGGGGAAAGGCATGAAACCATACTGTATCCAGAATAGCTCAGATGAATGGGAGTGATTGTTAAGGAGTCAGGTGCGAATTGGCACGTTGACAGCGAACAAAATTAGAAGGTCAACATTGTATGGAGGTAGTCGAGGACTGCCTAAAGCGATCCCGTCTTTAACAGCAAGTCGTCATAGTAGTGAAATAGTGGTACTTCCGATTTCTGAAGGTGTGCTGCAACCACCGCAATCACTTTCGTGATCACCTGAGGAGCACTGGCGAACTGAAAATGCTTCTGCCCCCCGTGAACCGTAGCTATCATCTGTAGGTCTGCAAGTCGGGGATAAGGCCTCAACCACGAAAGGGCTGAAAAGCCTGCTGGGCTGGTAGAGGAGCCATAGAGAAGGTGCAATTGTTTGTGGAATTGCCTTGAAGAAGTAGAATGGCCCAAGGAATGTGCTGTAGCTCAATTCTTCTAAAATCATTCCACTTTTTCAATAAAAAAGTTAAAGTCGTCAAATGGCATATCCATTAAGGACACGGGGACGTCCCTAGAGAAGCCTGTAGATTTCATTGAGGCATGGCGCCATAGGGCCACACTGGTGCCTAACGTTCAACCTATTTTCAAGGCAAAGCATGTGACAAATTTCACTGCATAGCGACTGTCTTTAATAGCCCGTATAAGGTTTGCCCAAAGGTCGTCCAGAACAGCTATCAAAACCTGTGCCACTGGATCCCAAAGGGCATGACAGTAGTGGACTAGAAAGCAGCTAGCGTTCAATGACCTCAGGGCAAGGTTTGTGGAGGAGAAAATCAGTTTTCCAAATATCTCTATTCATTTAGATTCAAGATCAGGTGGAGTGGAAGGAAAAGCACTGGGGTTTACTTTGCTTGTGGAGGCCTGTACCACCAACGTTTCTAGCATCAAATGTTGATTGAGAAAGGCTGGGTTTCCTCGTTTGGAAGGATGGCGACACACAACCTGCCCATTCACAGGAGGAACGGATCATGGTTTCGACCATGTGGCCAAAAGAGTATCTATAAGGGCTTCATTAAATGGTAACAATGGCTTTGCAGGCACTTAACCTTGTTGAAGTACCTATGTTATCACATAAGTCTCCACCTTTAAAGTGGGGAACTGTGAGTCCAGATCTTGTGGTGCACTGCAAGGCCAGTGGAAGTCTGGGGAAGGATCCACAACATTGGTATCTTGAAGGTCCTAAAACCAGATTTCTTCATCACATTGGGGGACATAGTCGTCCCCTTTATCGCAACTGTTATTGTTCAAGTTATTGCCGAAAAGATTGTGTAAAGTTTGGGCCATACCACATGGTAAGGGCAAGTATCAGAACCTGAAGGATTACCTTCCAGTCAGAGCTGGACATATTCTCAGTCTAAGTGGATTCCAGTCAAGAGTTGGAAAGGGTAAAGGGTTGTACATCCTTCTCTGACGTCGGCAGTGATGTGAAGAGAAATGGTGCAGGGGATGGCACTGAGATCGAAGTACACATTGGAATATGTGCGGAATCAGATATGAGTTCAGAGGGCAATGACACCAATGAGGGTGGACCTGGTAGCAGAAGTCCAATTGGAGGCTCCTGCAAATCTTTGAGATCCAAAGGCAAGCCGAGGGAGCCGGAAAAGTGCTGAAAATGTGCAGCATGGCCTCTCTAAACACCTCTATTTGCTGCAACATCACCGGAAAAACCCGGAAATTTGATGTGCGCAGGACCAGACTCAGACTTGGCTCTGATTGTGATTATGAGCAAGACTGGGTGGCATGTTGATGCCATCGCGCACTCTCCGGAGTCTGAGAGTGCCAGGAAGGAACCAATTCCCACTTTTACTTTTTATGCTTTTTCTTGGACTTACCCAAAGACTTTAACTGAGATGATGATGTGCTGCGGGAATGACTTCAGGAGTGGGAACAGAACCTGCCTGTTGTTGTATTTCTATCTAGGACCCTAATTCAATATTCCTGATTTATGCCCTTATATGGCTATAATAAATAATATCCTTATAAAGGCATAAGAATCATATCCATATTTAGTAATAGCTCATGCAGTCCAAATACGGCAAGGCTACTCCCCTAGACTCCTAGAAAGTACAACGCGTTCTTTAAACAAACCAAACCTCCAGCAACCTGGGAATTCCCCTTGCTTTTGTTTTGATTTGTCCTAGAACTCCTGTGAGCACTGAAAGAATGGCCAGTTCTTAGTGACATCTTTATTGACGTCTTATGTCCAACCTTACGTCAAACCCGGCACCTTTCAGGTATAAATATACCAACGTTGCCTTAAGCAAACACACAGTGGTTTAGAGCAGAGCGGCTATCTACTTGCCCGAGAGCCCACGGACGCCGCCCCTCCCTTTTGATGCACTGAGAGAGACACTGTCTTTTCTCCAGCCGAGAAATCCAGCTCTGGAGTTTTCAGCCGCCCTTGCGGGTTGCTGGGATATCGAGTCCTGAGAAAGAGATACCAGACCTCCTGCTTTCTATTACCCAGGTACGGAGCTGACTAAACCCTTAAGAGAATTCTTGCTTCAGATTCTTGGCAAAAACCAACTTAACTTAAACTGCTACTTACTTACTCCTTCCCACGTATTAGGCTTAGGTCAGGTACACTGGAGTAGGCGTATTTAGAAGCACCAGTTGAGTACGTTAGTCAATGTATTTATGTATGTATATATTTTATCTATTTTAAAGTATCATATGGCTAAGAAACCATATCAATGCTTTTACAGTATTATTTTATAATACTCCTTTTACTGTACGCACTTTACTTTATACTAAGTATTGCAATTGTGGCAATTCATTTCTCTTGCATGAGAAAGAAGACTGCTCAATAAATAACACCTTTTATTGAAAACACCCGTCTCTCTATTCTCTGCACTCTGGTGAAACTAAGTTTGCACGATTGACTGAGTAAAATAGCTTTCTATTGTTTTCATACAACTCTAGAGAAACACTCTTATTCTGAGGGAGCAAAGTTATCATGTTTTATGGTTGTCAGAAGCTAATCCCTTCTTGTCTATCCAGCGAAGTTAAACTCCTCCTTGTTTATTCGAGAAAGTTTCTAGTGACCTCTGAGCTAGCTGGCAAAACTAATTAAGTCTAATATAGTCAGTAGAGACCTAGTCGACCTCAGTCCTACGTCTACACTGCTGTTTATATTATTCCAATGCGCAGAGCCTATTGGGAATATAGGAACTACACTACACTTTCATCTTGGACCTTAGACAAGTCATGGAGTCTTCTTGTTTTTGGCAACGTAAACTTTGGCCTCACGGTCCTGTATGATCTATGGGTTCATCTGGGTGGAGTCATCAAAGGCTTTGGAGGCGTCCTCCAACTCTAGACACCACAACCATACTTTGTGAAGGTCTATCACTTACCTCTATTTACAACAGTACATGGTTTGAACCCGGTCATCTTAGATGGTAACATTGTTGCACACTGGAAAGTCTTGAAAATTTTGTGGTTTGAAGAGCATGTAGAAGCTCTGGGTCTGTGTGTGAAGGCGCAGAGAGCAAGGTACTGATGTCAGTGTGTATGGTGGCTCTTATATGCAACTCCGATAATCTCTTCTGGAACAAGACATCAGCAAAGAGCTGCATAATGCCACCTACCAGTGCGCAGTAGTACTGCATTAAAAGCTTCCAGATCCAGTATGATGCCCGAGGAATGTTCACAAGATGAGGAATCTGCGTTTAGAAGTATCCATCAGAAATAAACATGCATTATAAAAATTACAGCGTGAGCAACATGCATGATATGGTCCAATATTGCTATATGGACTTTCCGGTTGACAGGTACAAACCACACAGCCTTTGACCCTTTGATTTATGCTGTCTCCAGAACCCCTTAGTGGCAATAACGGAACATATTACATGGTTACATGATGTAAGTCTCTGTTCGTAGCTTGTAGTGATGTAGATTCATATGTTCTGCATACTCCTGCAATCTAGTGCTGGGTTCAGACTTTGCAAGTTGTTTTTGTTTGAAGAAGAGTTTTCGGGTCCCAAGGCACTCTGTGACTCCTGCTTTAGTTGAATGAATGAATGAATGATATTTATTGTTGGTTACTGAAAACCATTACATAAAACCATTACAAAAGTTAAAATCAAGGAAATTTCAAAAATCGAATTAAAAGTTACTCCAAGAATACAGAGATGCCAGGGAAAAGGTTCATGGGCCGGCAAAAGACTCTGTGATCCAACCAGTAGAAGTCATCAGCATTGCCCGTGCTTGGAAGATGAACTTCCCAAAGGCGGCCATGTGCATTCCCATGGACAGGGTGTTAAGGTGAAAAAATCCCGTCCTTTGCAGAGCGCAACCCAGAATTTCTAAGTAGTAGCCTAAGATAAAGACAGCGGGGCAACCGCAGGGCAGGGCAACAGAAGAGAAGATGTGCCAATGACTCCCGTTTATAGCTGCAGAGCCTGCACGCCTGTGCTCCTAGGCTGGCCTTGCCACACGGGTATAGTTCTTTAAGGGGCAATGGGTGTAATCTGTAAGCAAAGATCTTATGGAGGGCTGCCCTTCCCACTGCCTGTGAGATATGCTTTTTAGGAGATTGCAGGGTGTGCGGGAAACACAGGGTCTCATGCAGGTCTTTTCTTCTCCTCAGGGACTCCAGATCCAGTTCCCGTGACCGCGCACGCACTTGTTTTTTAATCGCGTTTTTGATGGCAGAATATGTAACATATTCAGGATTCCAGGAGTCCATGGCAAGGTTAAGATGGGCCTTAGCCACTTCGAGGGTGGCCGACCAAGGATTCCCTGGCCCTCTGAAAATGCATTTCAGGACTGCCTTCAGTGTGTTCTCATGTGCCGCCGTTAGAAAATAATATTTGCTTAAGGCAGCCAACTCTTCCAGGTTTTGCTGGTTGAGTGAGAACTCCAGGCGAACGAGGATGTTTCTGGTGCAGCTTGGCAGGTGGAAAAGTCTCTTATATGCCCTGCAATGAATTTTTTCTAATTCATGGCTCAGTTTACCCGGGAATGACTGGAGGGCGTAGTTGAGTGCCGGCATGAGCTTGGCTTTAAGCACTCTATTGATGGCCGTGGTGGACGGGCTGTGTAGGGAGGCTTGCAGCTTGCAGATGGCATAGGTGATGGATTTACCTTTGGCCTGGATTGACTTAAGATGGGCACTTGGGAGTCCCGACTCCTGAAAACAAATGCCCAAGTAGATGTAACGCTGTGTACTTTCCAGCAAAAGATTGCCTAGCCTCCATTTCAAAGATTTTTTCCTTGGGTAATGCCCGAATATAATTACCTTTGATTTTGTTCGATTAGCTACAAGCCTGTTTTTGTCGTTATATACGGCAAGTGCCGTCAGCACCTTTTGCAGCCCCATTCTCGTGTGGTCCAAAAGGACCAGGCCATCAGCATATTGCATAAAGTATATTTTGTGCCCGCCAATCTTTGGAGTGGCCAGGGCGGTGCCAGTCAGGGCCCTCTCCATGTCCGCTGTGTATAAGTTGAATAGTAATAGGGCTAGCACACACCCTTGTTTTAGACCTCTATCTGTGTAGATCTTAGCAGAAGCATGGTCCCTTGAGAGTTTTATACGCACCCAAGTTTTTTGATACAGGGACTGTAATCGCTCTTAGCAGTCCCGGGTTGATGTTCCATTGGACCAGCTTATGCCACAGAATTGCACGGTCGACCCCATCAAACACCGCCGAGTAGTCAATAAAGCAGGCGAAGAGGGGAAGACTTTTGCTTGTCCGTGCGCGATGCGCCAGGAAAGAGAGAGCGATGATGTTATCAACTGTGGCTGACCCAGGTCTGAATCCGGTTTGGCAGAATGGAAGGATGCCAGCTGCACTTGACCAGTCTGCGAGGTCCCTCAAGATGGCGCTAGCATAAGCTTTACCCTCAATATCCAACAGGGCAATCATGCGGTAATTAGCGGGTTCCGATTTTGGGCCTTTTTTGTGAATGGGCTGTAAAAGCGAGCCTCTCCACGAATCTGGGACTTCCCCCAGGAGCCAACATTCGGAGTACAGATGGGTCAGGTTTTTGGTCCAAATGTCAATGTTTGCCTTGAATAAGTGCCCGGGAAGCCCGTTGGGGCCCGGGAATGGGTGTTACATTTTGCATATTTGCAGGACCAGCATTAGTATATAATGCCTTAACATGGGCCACCCAAATAGAGGCTTCAAGGGCATTTTATCTATGGTTTGGGACTCGTCCCATGTTGCATATGTAGTTCCAAAACTCCTGTGATTTTCCCGGGCTCAGCAAATCAAATATAATTAACCATTGTGCTTCACAGTGGGCACGTTTTGCAGCCCACACCTTTTTTGCATGACTTTTTTTTAGCTTCTTATAATTGCTTCTTGTTTTGTTTTGTCCCGTTTTTGTGGAACCGTTTACGTTCCTTGTTTAGTGTTTTGGCACTTGTTTTGATTTCTATGTTATAACCATATTTAGTGGGAGGGACACACTATTCTGATTCCCACGAAGAATCACTGCCAGGGTCTCTGATGTGGCGTTCCAGCTTTCTATTGCGCCATTTTTCTGTACACTCGATGGCCAACCTGTCCACTGATTTGCCCAGCTATTAAATCTGGTTATGGAGGTTTGTTCCCATTTGATCCTTCTGGGCAGCTTTATTGATTCTTCTCCATCGGCCTCTCCGATGTATTCAAGCTTGTGGCGTTGGTCCACGATGAGGTTCAAAGTGACAGTTAAGGCAGCATGATCGCTATCACTACGCGGATGGACTGAAAAATTTGACATCAAGAGTTGGAGTTTGCCGCTTAATATTATATAATCGACCGTGGTTTGGTTATTTTTTAAGAGGACTGAGTGGGCCGTCGCCAGGTTATAGGATTTTAGTAGATCATTTAGGGCATCAGTGGCCCCTGCCTGGTGGCTGCGTTTGGTCAAAACCCCTATATTATGAGTGTTGAAATGGCCAAGAATGATACATTCAAGGCCCGCGAATTGAAGCAGTAAGCACTCAATATGGTGTGTCAACATGGCCGGGTTAGATGAAGTCCCATGCGGGTTGTGGTAAAGATTAATTAACAATATTGAAAAGTTACTATTTGCCAGGCGACAGCCTTTCAGAATGCCTGCCTGGAGGAAATCCGGTAGGTTGGAGATTTCTGCAAATTCCAAATTTAGTGCGTGTTTATTGTAGACACATATCCCTCCCGAGGGTCTACTGAAGATGTTAAGCTTTTTTGCTGGTTTTCCATACTCAGCATAACCTCTCAGGGAGAGAGGGTGGATTTGCCATGTCTCTTGTGTACAAATTATGTCTGCTTCCTCCATAAATGACAGCGCATTTTGATTGAGAAGCAACCCCCTAAGGCCGACAACATTCCAAGACATGACTTTCAGTCTCACCGGAGACCATGCCTTCTCAGTGGGTTTTAGGTCTATTTTTTTCATGCGTCGTGGAAAGGACCCCAGGCGTTAAGGCGCGATCCATTAGGTCTTGGAGTTTAAAGCAAGCGAGAGCCAGGACCAGTCTTTATTCGCGGGTCCCAGTGTTGTGCATTTGCGTGTCCCCTGGATTAAATCCCTGGTGATCTTAATTGGCGTTCTGGTGGGGTGACCGAAGTTTATGCCACCTTTGTGCCCCTAGAGTGTAGGCACCAATTCTGGGGCATCCTTGTAGAGCGCATGCAGGCGTGGAAGCTCTCCAGCTACTTGGGCCATGTTTCCCATCAAGGGGTGTGCAGAGTGTGTTTTTAAGATCAAGGGATATTTTTGTGAACTCTTGGGTTTTATCCTTATGCCTCAGCTTTCCAGTAGCTTGTACTGGCTTTTTAAAGCCTCTGCCATGGCCGAGCTCATGAAGGTTACCTTTGTGGTTTCGTTTATCTCTTCCGCGTCTGGCGGTAGGAAGGAGATGGTTTCGATGTCTGAAGTTTTTATTCCCACCAGCCCTGGAATGTTTGCACAAAGGATCAGAAGATTGCTACGATTGAGGGTGTCCCACCTCCCCTGCGAGACATACTCTGGATAAAGCCATATTTCCCGATCCTGCAATTGGGAAAGATTTAAGTCACCAACGGAGTCCGCGGCCTGAGCGCCATTTTCTATTGGCTGTGAGAGGCCAAATAAGGGGGCATCTGTTTGCCTTATTGCCCCAGTAGCTCGTTCAGGGGCCGTCTTGAGTGGGAAGCTGGGAAGCCCGTTATTAAACCAAGTGTTTTCGATGCCCTTTGTATCTGAAACAGCCCGTGACACTTGAAGCGCACCGTGCGTCGATGTTGTTGAAACAGCGGCTAAAGAATGAATTGATCGAGCATCATGTTCAGTAATGCGAAGTTGGGTCGCTTCCACGGCGTTTATATTTTGTGGATCGTTTACAGGGTTTGTTGTTGATACTGATGGGGCTGGTCGGAGCGCCACCAGAGAGGCAGCCAACCCTTGGTTTGTTATTGGGTTAGACAAGTGAAGGACTTCATGCTTAGGGAGCGAGCTTTCTGTTATTAAGGAGGAAGCTTTTGGCTCAGTCGTTTCCGATGGCTCTGTGTGACCTTGCGTCTGGCGACCGGGCTGCAGCCATTCCCGTATGGATTTATTTTTAATCGCCTTGTTCAGTTTTTTTAATTTTTTCTTATTTTTCCTCGATAGTTTCTTTTGAGGGTCTGAGCAGGACGATGTAGGAGTCTGCTGCTGTTCGAAGTTTTGGTATGTAGTTGGAGCGGCATCTCTGGTGTTTGCGTTATTCGTTGGTATGGGCCCGACCCTAGCAGATTGATTTTCATTATGTGTTACTGTCCCGCCTAGTAAAGAGATTTTTAAGCTTTATTTTATGGAAAGATCAGACGCAGATGCCTTTGAGTTTGAATCCTTGTTCCTGCTAGCTTCTATTTTAAGGTCTTCAATTAGAGTAGTCATAATGTACGGAAGTTTTTCCAGGTTTTTTAAAATTGGACCACAGCTGCAAGGCTCAGGCATGAGATATGGACTCTCCTGATCTCTACGAATCAGGGAGTTCAAGTGATCCAGTTTAGCATCAACCCCTGAAATTAAATTTGCCACTGTTTGTAAGATGTTAATCTGGGCATCAAGCTTATCGGCGTGCATGATTGCCGCTCCAGTCATAGAAATGAGGGTCTCATTTATCAGTGTTAGATGGTCTACAAACACTGGGGGGGAGACCTCCCTTCCACATGTCGGAGGTGAACGCTGGGACGTGTTGTCTTGATTTGGCAGGCTCTAGGTCAACAAGGTCGGAGATTGGGACTGCCCGGCCGGTGGTGCAGTGATTACTCCTCCTTTGTCACGGACCTTACAACTCCCAGATTCGTCTAGTGTATACTCTCTGTTTGCTGATGCACTGCAGCGGGGACCATTGCCAACCCCAGCCTTCAGGGCCTCAAATGATGACGTGTTGAGTTGAGGGTTTTTTAATGCTTGTTGGGACAGAGTTGTTGGACTATCATGCTCGAGCCTCAATACTGCCCTATCAGCTGACGCTAGCTTGTGAAAATCTGCCCCCTGAAGAGTGATTTTTGTTGGTGATAAGGGAGGCCCTGGTGCCTGCCCCGCGGTGGACATCGGGCTCTCCGCAGGAGCTTTGGTAGTTGATGAGCAGCTCAGAGGCCTTAAAGGTGCTGCCGAGCCTGTAACCAAAGGTAGCAAGAAAGATCTTATGTCTCTGTTCCCTGAGAGCCCAGTGGCGGCTATGAAAGCAGGACGGAGGTTCAAGTTAACTGTGGTGTGACACTTCCCCTCTTCCCCTATTTGCGAGAATACAGTGTTCGGTGACACCGACAGTGCTGGGGGGACCACAAATGAGCCTGGGAGTGTTGGTGTGGCTCCGGTGGCTCCAGAGTAATCCGCGAGGGCCCCCTCCAAAAGCACTGACCCGGGGTGGAGCTCACCTACTCCCGGGGGGTAGAAGAGTTTTGCCTTCCGTCTTCGGGCCGATCTGTGAGGGCGAGGCTTTGCCTGTGTCTGGACCTGTAATAAGGAAGAGTTTCTGGTCCTCATTATTTCTCCTCTAATTCCTTGCTGTGTATTTTTTTTTCTCTGCTGCGTTGCGTTGGATACTTGCGGGGTAGTAGGGAGGTAAAGGAGCGGGCTACGATCCCGTGCACCTCTACGAAGGATCACGAAGATGGGCCAGCACACTGCCCTCCCTCAGATCGTGGACCTCACACGCTCCAATTCCTCTATAGATCAAGACTGTTCAAGGCTGTTCTCAATAAGTGTGAGTCCCGGGTGGGCGAACTGAGCCGTGGCGGTGGTGGCGTTGTTATCGCAGCGCTCGAAGCACAACACAGCGCTCACGCCTAACAACCGCACTTTGGCTCTAACAATTGATGACGAAAATGATGACGCAAATGGTTTTCTTGAAGAGCCAAACACCAAAGGGGCCCTCTCCAGCTAGCAGGCGTTGTTATCACAGCGCTTGATACAGCGCTCACACCTGCCAGCCGCCGTGGTCATCACACTTAATCCTTGGACATGTCCCTGTGCCTTTTCTTCTTTCTTTTATTATGTTTTCTAGGAGGGTTTTACAGGGGTTTGCAGAGTTTTGCAGGGAATTTGCTGAGAAATTTGTGTGCCAGATGGCTACTAGTCCCGAGTCCGTGCCTAAAACACACAAAATACACACAGAATACACCCCCCCCCCGGGGCTCTCACCTTTCACTTGCTCACTTGCCCACAGCCCGCTGCTCCCTTATTCTCCCTCCGCCCCCCCCCCCCTGCTCCCCGTGTGGTAGACTCAGTGCAGCCGTGTCAATGAATGGTCGAGGCCTGGCCAGGCTGCAAGACTGGCCACAGATCGGACACAGTTCGGGTCAGCCACGGGGAGAGCAGCGGGAGAGCGAGCGGACGTGGCGGGGGAGGCGGCTGGTTTGTCGGGCACCTCGTCCTCGCACACGCACGCGCCTGCGTTTTGATACGGTTCGGTCCGGTGGAAACTGCGCAATTCTTAGCCCTTTCGCGGTCCTCTCACTGACCCGCGGGTGCCGCGACCGCCTCGCCTCGCAGCTTTGAAGATGGCGTTCTGGCGTCCTCGAGTAACTCACAGGCTCCCTCTAGCGATGAATGATCCTGCTTTAGTTGGCAATGTGCATTCGAACCAACTCCATTGTTAGATTATTTTTCACATAGTCGGTGAGCACAAGTATGGAAAGGTGAGTAGCAAGTATATGGTGACCAAGCGAGTGGTGTATAGGAATAATAGATGTTAAGATTACAGATGTGTGCAACAAGACACTGACTCCGTGAAGCAGGGTGAGTGTGTAAGAATCTACAGCACTACAAGCTATGAAGATATGCTTTCATTGTAACATTCATAGTACATGTGGCTGTAGATACACATGCTCTGCATAAACTGGAAATCAGTACTTCCTGAGGCAGTAGCTAGTTAGTAGATGATGCAGATGTATGAAGTAAAGTTTTTAATACCAACCCTAGCTTGTTGACAGGTGAGAATAAAGACACAGTACTGCTTTGTAAAGGTTTGTGGAGTTGACCACATAGCTGCTTTACAGATGTCAGCTTTGCGAATACATCCCTAAAGAAGCCATTGTTGCTCTCTTACACCTAGTAGATTGTGGCTTGGGAGTAGGGGGGGAAGGAGGGGGAGGGGGAAACCCTTTCGCTTTATGGTAGCATGTTTGGATAATTTAACGATCCCTGTAGCTATGCCAGCCTTTGAAACTGTTTTTTTTTTTAGATTTACCAAAAAGCTTAATTCTCGCAATGTAAAACATTAGGGCTCTTTCAACATCTAAGGTGCTAGGGGCTCTTTCTGAGACTGATTAAATCAATCAATCAGGGGGATTTAAGCATGCTACTCACCCATGAGGGTCTCAAGGCGCTGGGGGAGGGTGGGGGGGAGGGGTAGTAGTGCAACTCCGGGAAGTCGAAGAGGTAGGTCTTCAGGGTCTTCCTCAGAAATAAGACTGGTAGCTCAATTTTTGGTTAAAGTGGAACGGAGAGACCACCTTGGGAAGCAATTTATCGTCCGTTCTAAGGACAACCCTTTCTGGATGAACCTGGATAAAGGTTCTTGTAAATTGAGGACCTGTAGTTCACTTATATGCCTTAGGGAGGTAATAGCTGGGAGGAAAGCTACTTTCCAAGATAGGAACTGCAAAGGACTGGAATACAGTGTCTTAAATAGGGGACCCATGAGCCTGGTGAGTATTATATTGAGATTCAAGAAAGGGGAGAGGGAACTCTCAATCGGATAACTCTTAAGGTTTTCATGAAGGCTTTAATGACTGGAATTCTAAAAAGAGAAGAGTGTTCTCTGTTTTGCAAGTATGTGGCAATAGCCGCAAGGTCTACGCATATAGTAGTATATGTTCACCCAGATTTCTGGAGGTGAAGCAAAAAACAGACAATGTCTTGATGTCTCAATGACTTAAGGAAGTCTAGAATGTTTAGAATGTCAGTGGTGGACACACCTTCTCCACTTTGCTGCACAGCAGGCTCTAGTAGTATGTCTGCAAGCTTCTTTTAGGATGTTCATGCACTCCTGAGGAGGACTTAGACAGCGAAACTCCAGGACTTTAGGCACAAAATTGCTAGTTTGAATTACCCGGGGTTGGGGGTCTCTGATTTCGCCTTGCTACTGTGTGAGACGATCCAGTCTGTTGGGGAGCTTTTCATGAGGAGACACACACATCTCGAGGAGGGTTGAGAACCATGGGTATCTGGTTACATAGAAGCCAGAGGGATGAGGGTGAGAGACATTTGCCTCATATAGAAGTAGTGGAGAGGAGTAAAAGCGTAGGCAAATATCCCTAACCAGTTCATCCATGAAGCATTGCCCATGGACTGTGGAAGTAGGACTTGTGGGTGGAGTTCTATGGACGGACTTGTTGATGCATCCTGTTAAGAAGGTCTGCAAAATCGTTCTCCTCTCTAGGCAATCACTCCTCTAGGGAGTGTATTTGATGGTATCTCTCCCAGCGCAGAATCTTCAGTGCCAGTGCTGAAAGCGGTGACAAGTGAGTGCTGCCTTGTTTCTGTAGGTAGTACATGGTAGTCATGTCTGTTTTTACCAATACTACCTTGCCCCGAATGTTCTAAAAGAATGCTTTGAGGGCTAGTTAATAGGCAAAAAGTTTGAGGTACTTAATTTGAAACCCCTGTTGCTAGGGTGACCAGAAACCCTGAACTTAGATGCTGTGGAGAGGCATCTGAGGTGACAGTAATTTGTGGAACAGGATTCTTGAAGGGTCTGCCCTGCAACAGATTGTTGCTTTTCCACCACTATAGAGAGCAAGGAGTTCTGGCCTCGACCAACACTAGATCGTGTAGATGATTCTCTTCTTGTGGCCATTTGCTGAGAGGTACTCCGCAACAGGCGCATGTGCAATCTGGTGTAGGAAACTATGGTGGTGCAAGACGCCATCATCCTTAATAGACGGATCACTGTTCTAAATAAGAGAAGACAATTTGGCTAAAAGAGAGGCAGTAGCTGCTGAAAGGCTAACACTCTGTAAGGGTTGGGGTAAGCCTTGCCAGTGGTGGCGTTGAGGATTGACACTAGAAAGGGCTACATTTGTAGAGGCTCTAGATGACATTTGGTGGCGTTTATTGTAAATCCCAAGTTGTGAAGCTGGGAGATGACAGCTTCAGTGTACGCTAAGCACTGCTGCCTACCCTTGTTCTTGATCAGCAAATCGTCTAGATAGGGGATACATGTGTGTCTTCCCTTCTGAGGAGGGGTGCTAGGCCGCTAGCCATTTTGTGATTACCCCAAAGGCCTGTACCTTAAAGTGGTAGTGTTGTCCACTTATCATGAAGATAGGGTAGTGCCAATGAGCTGGATAGATGGGTATGTGAAAGTTGGCATCCTTCAGATACAGAGCAGTCATGAAATTAACTTGCTGCAGCTGAGGGATGACATCCTGAAGGGCTGTCATATGAAAGTTTTCAGAGAGGATTTATTTATTGAGGGGCTTTAGGTCTAAGATTGGTCTGAGGGAGCCATCCTTTCAGGGGATTAGGAAGTATACGGAATAAACCTTTGGGCCATTGTGTTGTAAGAGCACCACCTCTATTGCCCCTTTGGGCAGGAGGGCACGCACCTCCTCTTGGATAAGGCGGAGATGTTCAGCACGAGGTGGAATGCTTGCTTGCGTTGAGAGAAGCTCCAGGAAATACCTGATGCACAAGTTACTAACCTTCGGTAACGATATATCTGTAAGAAACAGTAGTTAGTATTAGATTCCTTACCTTAGAATATCCCCAGGCGTCAGACTGGATCCGGAAAGTTTTGCGTAGCAGTGCCCCTGCGCGTTGGTAGGCGTCGTCCGCTGCTCCGCGTCCGGCGTTGTTGGCGCCGTGATGACGTCGGAGTACTTAGACGCCGCCCTCGCGTGCGGACGTCAGTTCTTATACACAGCTTTTCCGCGCCAGAAATGCAGAGCCATGATAAAAACCAACACTGGTGCCATGAAACTAGGGCCCTACAAGGGATGAACCTTAACCCTAGATATCGGTTCGCAGAACGGGGAGGATGGGTGGGGCGCTAAGGAATCTAATACTAACTACTGTTTCTTACAGATATATAGTTACCGAAGGTAAGTAACTTGTGCATCTGAAAGAAACAGGTTAGTATTAGATTCCTTACCTTAGAATAGATACCCCAGCAATACCAACACCAGAGGTGGGTCTGCAAACCAACAATCACATCAGAAAGTCCTGGAGAACGGAACGGCCGAAAAAGCCATCTCTCCGGACTTGGCTGTCCAGGTAGTAATGTCTTGCGAACGTGTGCAGCGAGGCCCACGTAGCTGCCTGACAGATGTCCTGTAAGGGGACTCCCCGGCCCAGGGCCGTAGTAGACGCCGTGGCCCGAGTGGAATGGGCCCTCAGTCCCACAGGAGGCTCCTTTTTAGCAAAAGAATAGCATGACTTGATGCACAACACGACCCACCGAGAGATGGTCCGTTTGTGCACCGCCCGTCCCTTCTTAGCGCCCATGTAACCAACAAAGAGTTGGTCATCCACCCGGAACTGGCGTGTGCGATCAAGGTAGAAGGAGAGCGCACGTTTTGGGTCCAGACGGTGGAGCCTCTCTTCCTCTTTCGAGGGATGCGGAGGCAGAAAGAAGGTGGGCAAGGTGATGGACTGCCCGATGTGGAAGGTTATGACTACCTTGAGCAGGAAAGAGGGACGCGTTCTCAACACAACCTTGTACGGATGGACAAAAAGGAAAGGAGGCTTAGAGGAAAGAGCCTGGAGCTCACTCACTCTCCTGGTAGAAGTGATGGCAACCAGGATAGCAGTCTTAAGAGTAAGAAGATGAAGAGGACAATTGTGAAGTGGCTCGAAAGGAGGGCACATCAAATAAGTAAGAACAAGGTTCAAGACCCACTGAGGCATCACGAAAGGAACAGGAGGAAACATATGAGTGATGCCCTTCAAGAACCTATGTACAACCGGGGACTTGAAAAGAGAGGGCTGATCAGGTAGCCTTAAAAAGGCAGAAATGGCAGAGAGTTAGCCCTTGATAGTGTCCAGAGCAGAGCCCTGCTGGGCAAGAGAAAGAAGAAAGAGGAGAACCTCAGAAAGAGGGGCAGAGAGTGGATCCACAGCCTTTGCTGTGCACCATGCCACAAATTTGTTCCACCTGCAGGCATATAACGATTTTGTGGAGGGACGCCTGGCTGCCAGAATCACATCACAGACTTCAGGAGGCAAGTCAAATGGCCTCAACTGTCGCCACTCAATCCCCACGCATGGAGGTGGAGACTGGACAGGTTCGGGTGGAGAACCGTCCCCTGCTGCTGCGACAGAAGGTCCTCCTGAAGAGGCAGACGAATCGGGGGATCGACTGACATGCTCGGGATACCAGTATCTTCGTGCCCAGTCCGGAGCCACAAGGATGACTTGGGCCCGGTCGCGCCTGATCTTCTTCAGCCCTCTGGGCAGAAGTGGTATAGGCGGAAAGGCGTACAACAGACCGCAGCTCCACTCGCGACGAAAAGCGTCTCCAAGCGAGTGCCGCCTTGGAAATTCCAACGCGCAGAATTGATGACATTGCACATTCTCTTCTGTGGCGAATAGATCTAACCAAGGCTCTCCCCACTGCTGAAAGAGGGTTTGCGCCACGTCCGAATTCAGACGCCATTCGTGATCCATCATGCACCGACGGCTGAGTTCGTCCGCCCTGACGTTCAGAGAACCTGCCAGGTGTTGAACCACCAGAGTCACGTCCTGATGTTCTAGCCATTGCCAGAGACGCAGAGCCTCCTGGCATAGGGTCCACAACCCCACTCCGCCCTGTTTGTTGCAGTACCACATGGCGCTGGTGTTGTCCGTGGACCCTTGCACTACACTCCCCCGGACAGAGGGGAGGAATGCTTTCAGCACAAGACGGACCGCCCGCAGCTCCAGAAGGTTGATGTGGAGCCGGGACACCGCCGGAGACCGGAGGCCTCTGATCTCTGCCTCTCCCATGTGGAGGCGTCCGTCACAACTACGTGCTCCGGTTGGGGAAGGGAGAGGGATCTGCCGCTGACCCAATCGCGGTCCGTGAGCCACCACTGCAACTGACTTGCAGTGCCCTCCGAGATCAAGACATGGTCGGACAAGTTGCCCTGATGCTGGGCCGACTGAAACTTCAGGTACCACTGCAGAGCCCGCATCCGCCACCTGGCGTGATGCACCAGAAGCCGCAGCATCAACCTGACCGAGACTCGGGATAAAGGCTGAAAGATCGGAATCAGGGCCTGAATATCCCGAACCCGCTGTTCGGGAGGATAAACCCGAAACTGCGCCGAGTCCAGAACCGCTCCGATGAAGAGGAACGTCTGAGAGGGGCACAGGTGTGAATTCGGCACATTGATGGAGAACCCCAGCAGGTGCAGGAGGTCGGCCGTAGTATGGAGGTGGCTGACGACTGTCTGGGGCGAGCCCGCCTTCAACAACCAGTCGTTGAGATAGGGGAAGACTGACACCCCTAATCTGCGCATATGAGCTGCGACCACCGCCATCACTTTCGTGAACACCCGAAGGGCGCTGGTAAGGCCGAAGGGGAGCACAGTAAACTGAAAGTGCTCATGGCCTACCGTGAACCGCAGGTAGCGCCAGTAGGCCGGCAGGACGGGGATGTGAAAATATGCGTCCTGCAAGTCCAACGCTACCATCCAGTCTCCTGGGGCTAGGGCAGCTAAGACTTGAGCCAAAGTCAGCATCTTGACCTTCCCCTTGCGGAGGAAGCCGTTGACATCCCTGAGGTCCAAGATAGGGAGTAGGCCTCCTTTGCCCTTCTTGGGAACCAGAAAGTAGTGGGAATAGCAACCACACCCTACTTCTGGCCCAGGAACGCACTTGATGGCCCCCTTGGCCAAGAGGGCCGTAACTTCCTCCTGCAGAAGATTCAAGTTAATTATAGGAAGAGGTGTGGCTCCGCGGCTAGGGCGACTGACTCCGGAATCTGGGGATCACGGTTCGATACCCGACACCGGCGGCAGATTAGCCCAGCACCATGTGACTCTGGGCAATAGCTTGCTTAATCTTCCCGACGGCCCCCAGCGCCTAGAGACCCTTACGGGTGATTGTGCTCTTTACAAATGTGGATTATTATTATTATTATTATTATAAGTGATGCCCCGACACGCGGTGGTATTGCGGTGGCATGGCTGGAGGGGTTGCCTCGAAGGGGAGGGAGTAGCCCTTTCGGACGATTTGCAGCACCCACCTGTCAAATGTGATGGTGCGCCAGTGGAGGAGGTGATGGCGAACCCTGCCCCCCCACTGACGTCGAATGGGCCTGAAAGCTCGGACTAAGAGGGCTTTGAGGCGGATGCTGCGGGGTGGATGTTGACTGGCCTCGCCACTGTCCCCGGCCACCGCCACGGTGGTTACCATTTCCGCCGCCGCGCTGGATGTTAGTCTGCGGCCCGTGGCTGGCAGGAAGTGTGAGGGCGCCCCTTCCTTGGCCACGAAAGGAGCGAAAGGCAGACTGCTGCTGACGCGGGGCCGACAGGCCCAAGGACTTGGCCGTAGCCCTGGAGTCCATGAAGCGTTCAAGCGCATGATCTGCCTTGCCACCAAAGAGGTGGCTGCCATCAAACGGCATGACTATGAGGGTGCTTTGGAGATCAGCCGAAAAGTTGTAGGACCTCAACCAGGCGTGGCGGCGAACCGCCACAGTCGTGGACATCACCCTGCCCAGTGAGTCTGTGGTATCCAGCCCACATCGAATAGAATACTGCGCTGCGTCTCGTCCCTCCGCGATGGCTTGAGCGAGCTTTGCTTGGGCCCCTTCTGGGCACTCTGGCAGCACGGCCGCAACCGTATCCCACAGAGAGTGGGTATAATAGCCCAAGAGGCACGCGGTGTTGACCGACCGCAGTCCGCAGCTAAGGGACGAGAACAGTTTCTTACCAAACTGTTCGTACCTCTTGGATTCCCAATCTGGCGGAGCAGTCGGGAATGCGGATTGGGAAGTGGAGGCCTGGATAACCAGGCTCTCAGAGGTGGGGTGGGAGGACAGGAAGCTAGGGTCGCCCAGAGCTGGGCGGTGGTGCCTGGAGACGTGCCTATCTACAGGAGGGCCTGTAGCTGGCCTGGACCAAGTGCCCAACAGGACGTCCATGAGAGCCTCATTAAACGGCAGTAAAGGCTCCGGAGAGCAAGCCTGCGCTCTTAAGGACCTCAGTGAGGATATTAGGCCTCACAGTAGCGACGGGGAGCGTAAGCGCCAAGGCCTTGGCTGCCCGCGTCAGCACCACACTATTAGCAGCCCCCTCCTCCGTAGCCACGGTAGGGGAGACAAAACCAGTGTCAGGTGAGGTGTCTAGACCACTGGCCTCCCCTAGCTCCTCTGTCCAGTCCTGAAAGGACTGACACTCACGTGTCAGAGGGTCCTCAGACCCCTCCCAACCCTCCTCGTCCTCCATCTCCTGAAATTCAGGGTCAAAGGATGGAGCTGGATCAAAGAAAAAAAGTTCTTCGGCCGGCGCCGAATGCGGCGCAGAGTGATGCCGGTCCGACGCTGGATCCGGAGTGAGGGAAGGATCGGGGACGTCGTCGTCCAGGGACGGCGTCGGGAGCGACACTCTGGGGGTCGGCGCTGGCGGAGGGGTCGGGAGGTCGACCAGCGGCGAGCCGGATCCAGTGGGGCCTTGCGGCGTCGGGACTGAAGTCGCCGATGGCGCCGGGGCCCGAAGCACCCGACGGCGCTGGGGCCAAAGCCGCCGGCCCGTCAAGGCCCCCAGTCGGGGCTGTGGGGCCCAAAGGCGAGCCGACAACCCTCGACGGAGGGAAGTGAGTCCTCATGGCCACGAGGAAGTCACTAATGTCCTCCGGCGTTGCATTAAGCCCAGGGACCGGCGGGTGTGGGGCTGGCTGCGACACCTGCGGCTGGCCGTCAGGGGGTCAGAAGAGAGGTGTCGCTGCTTTGACTTCTTGTGCCTCTTACCTGAAGACTTGGAGCCCGACGAGTGGTGTCGACTCGACGAGCTGTGATGACTCCGGCCCCGCGACCGGTCCCTCGACCTCCTCCTGGACCAGGACCTCGAACGGCGCGCGGCCGACTGCTGGAGCTCGAGGTGCTTACGGGACCACTCCCGCCTAGCCTTCGACGTCCAGGCCCGGCAGCCGGGGCACGACTTGTCATCGTGGTCGAACCCCAAACAATGTAGGCACCGGCGATGGGGGTCGGTAACCGACATCAGTCGGTCGCAGTCGGCACAGGGCTTGAACCTGGGCATCCCTACCGGCACCGATGGAGTCGTTCGACTCGAAATACAGATCAAAAAGATCGAAAAAGTTTTGTCAAAAAATGACTGAGGGTACCACTTTTTCCGGATCAGTGCTTGCTGGGGCAGAAAAAAAAGAAGAACTGATGTCAGCGCGCAAGGGCGGCGTCTAGGTACTCCGACGACGACATCACGGCGCCAATGACGCCGCCGACGGACGCGGCGCTGCCGACGACGCCTACCGACGCGCAGGGGTACTGCTACGCAAAACTTTCCAGATCCAGTCGGACGCCTGGGGATATTCTAAGGTAAGGAATCTAATACTAACCTGTTTCTTTCAGATTTGGATGATATCTAGAACCCAGCGATCTTAGGTGATTTCTCCTGGAACCACTCCACCCAATTTATGTGCGATCAGGTACAATGCGTTGTAAGACAGTGCTTTGAGGCAGAGGCTCCCTTGGGGGCTTCGTCTCTTTTCCTCTGCCTTTGCCCCCCGTATGTAACCCCTGCCTCCTTGCTGGTGGTAAGGCTGATGCAGTCATTGGTATGAATAAAGCTGTTCAGGAGAGGTGGTCTTTGATCCCCCAATATTGCTGCCTAGAAAGAAACCCCTAGTGTACGATGTTTGAAGGGACCCCATACTCTTTCTGTCAGTTGAAGAGATGCTCACCGCCAAAGGGAAGATTAATGAGATGTTGTTAAACCTTCGGCTTAAAGCCAGAGATGCGAAGCTATGAATTATGGCATAACATAACGGAGGTGTACATCCCAGTAGCCGCTGTTGTGGTGGCACCCATGCACATTATATAGTTGAATTGGAAATAACTTGCTCTCTGAAACAAATTCTTCCCCTCTTTTCCTAAAATTGATACAGAAGGTGCTCTAACAAACCCACCATCTCCTCCGATTGGATACTATCCTCCTGTGAAAGATGGCACATGGATTTAGCAATCGGGCAATAGTGGTGGCCACCACTGCCACCACTGCAACCCTCTTCCCTACAGTATTGATCCTTTTACTCGTTTTGTCTGGCCGGGGTCATTACTGGTAGCCTGTGCAGCAGTCACTTTACAGGCGGTGTGCACTACCAGGGAATCTGAAGGAACGTACCCTTTCTATAAATGGAATCTTAGGAAGAAGGCGTAAACTTCTTCTGCACTCTAGGACTAAACACCTAGGTCTTGGCAGACTTTTTGAAGGTGTCAGTAGCGAATATGAGCATTCCTTTTAGCACAGAGAGGAACTGCATCGCATGTTCCGACTTTGATAGTGTCTCTACCAGGAAGTTGTCTTCGTCAGGGATGGTATGCATGTGTACCTTGCGGTATGACGCTGCCCTTTGGATGACCACATGAAATGCAACTGTTTAATCTGGGGAGAAGTCCTGAGTGGGATTGGTTCCAGGTCTGAATACCCGGGAGGGTGTATGTCATACACCCCCGTGGGTCCTCTGTGAGGTGAGGATAGAATGGGGTGTCATAATCCTCTAGTGGTTTATAAGGACTACATGTATCCAAGAAAGATTGTGGGGACCCTGCAGGAGAATGGGAGGGTGTGATGGCGGCTGAGGTGGATGCAAATGAGTGGAAGAGGAGGACAAGGAATGTGTGGAGGGGGCTTGTGGTTGGGTCATTGAACCATTTGAGTTATGGCATAGGCTCGCTGGGAGTGTCTGACTTGGGTGCCTCCTCAAAAGCCAATCTCCTCTTCCTGGGTGGAGGCTCCGGTTCAGATCCTTAGAGGAAATACATTTTGTGTTTCATCAATTTCCTCCAGATGTCTTTCTAGGATCGGCCTTTGAGAATCATCAGCGTCAGCGGTACAGGGCAATCTTGTAATCAAAAATGGTTTTGGCACCAACGCCGTCTTCAGGGCCGACAGTGGTTTCAGCATCGAATGGTGTGCAAGAACCGATGGGTCTGTCAATGTTAAATGGTGTTTTGACTTTTCGGTGCCAAAAGGCCAGTTGGAGACAAGGCTCTTTGTTGAGTCCTTCATTGATGCCTTGCCAGCTGCTGATCGGAACCTGGAGGCTGCAGAGGTACTGTAGGCAGTGGTACTAGGCAAGCTATTTCACCGGCTCTGGAGATTGTACCAAGAGCATTTGGCATGGCATTGAGGGCACTTTTTGAAGGGCATCGGTTAGATCAACCTCTCTACCTCTTCATTCTCAGTGTCGATGAAGGGAAGGAAGGATTAGTTACTTACCTGTAATCCTAGTTCTCTTCCAGGGGTATCCTCATCAAAGTCATAAGCATTAGAATATTCCCGCCCATGCGCGGGACCCCGGAAACAATATATTATATGTGCCCCACATATATATAGACATATATATATATAAAAATAAGCAATTGCAGCCAAACAAAACAGTGGAGTTGGAATATGCTGTGAAGAATTTCCACCATACATTTGTATTTGCATTAAAAACATGAGAAACAACACCAATGCTTGTTTAGAAACTGTTTTAATGCTTAGAAAGCAGTAGAAATTCTTATAACACACTGTAAGCATATACAGCTCCCAGGCTGCATTGCAAATACCCAGTCTAAAAAGGCTGGAAAGCTAACTTGTAGCTGTATGTACTAAAACTGACGCCGTGCCTTTAAGGCACCTCTGCCCCTAGCTTCCCATCATGCCTCAGGGGTTACAGTTAGGTCAGTTGTTCTTTTCGGAGACTGAAAACCAAACCATGGTAATAACAGGTTAAAATATCTCCTATTGAATAAACAACGTCCTTTGCCCGGGGAGGCGGGAGGGTTGCTTATGACTTTGATGAGGATACCCCTGGAAGAGAACTAGGATTACAGGTAAGTAACTAATCCTTCTCTTCCAGGGGATCCTCATCAATAGTCATAAGCATTAGAATAGAGTAGCGAGCCTCACCTCATCCCTGCGGGCAAAGGAATCAACAGATAACATTCAGATTCTTAGGCCCCAAAAGTAGGCCTCATATTACCCAAATAGGTTTCTCAAGGAGGCTTGCCCTACTTGAGATTCCGCTCTGGAATCAGACTCTAGGCAATAATGCCTTGTAAATGTACAGACTGATTTCCATGTTGCAGCCTTGCATATTTCTGACATAGGAATGTCATGTAAAAACGCTATTGTGGCTGATTTCCCTCTAGTGGAATGAGCTTTGGGTGATTGTAACAAAGGTTTGCCAGCCAGCTGGTATGACAGTCTGATACAGGATACAATCCATCTGGAGATGGATCTTTTGGCTGCTGCAAACCCCGTTCTTATTGAACCATAATTGACAAAGAGTTGATCTGTCTTTCTGGTGCCCTTCGTCTTTTCTAGGTAAAACTTTAGTACCCGTTTAAGATCCAACGAGTGCAACGACCTCTCCGCTGGGGTCGATGGGTTAGGAAAGAACGAAGGAAGGGTAATCGTTTGATTTATATGAAAATCCGAGACCACCTTTGGAAGGAAAGATGGATGAGCCCTCATTACCACTCTGTTATGGTGAAACACAGTGTAAGGTTCCTTGGTGCAGAGTGCTTGTATCTCGCTAACCCTGCGTGCAGAGGTTATTGCCACCAAGAAGGCCGCCTTCCAAGTGAGATGCTGCAAGGAGGCCTTGTGTATAGGCTCAAACGGTGTCGACATCAGCCTGGAGAGAACTAGGTTCAACTCCCAGGGAGGAGAAGGATTTCTCACAGGGGGATAGACCTTCTTTAACCCCTGAAGGAAATCCTGAACCACTGGAACTTGAAAAAACGATGTTTGTGTAGGGGATTTCCTGTACGCTACTATGGCAGATAGATGGACCCTAACAGAAGCGTATTTCAACCCTGATGTAGCCAAGGAAAGGAGGTATGGAAGGACTACCTCTTCTTGACCTTTGGTGGGATCAAAACCACGGTCCTTACACCAAATGAAAAACCTTTTCCACTTGAACGCATAAGACGCCCTCGTGGAAGGTCTTTTGGACTCTTTTAAGATATGCATACACTCCGGAGGCAGATTTAAGTGTCCATACTGTAAGACCTCAGGAGCCATGCAGTCAGGTTCAGTGACGGGAGGTTGGGATGCAGGATCCTCCCGTTCATCTTGCTCAACAGGTCCGGCCTGCACGGCAGGCGTCTGTGTGGACACAGCGACAGATGTAACAGATCTGGATACCACCATTGTCGCGGCCAATCCGGGGCTATCAGGATCATGTCCATGCTCGATCTGATGAGCTTGGCCACCACCTTCGGAATCAGAGCCAGAGGGGGAAACGCATAGGCGAACATTCCTGTCCACTCCAACAGTAGAGCATTCCCTTTCGTCCCTGGCCGGTGGAACCTGGACGCGAAGGAGTGGCATTTGGTGTTTTCGTCGTCCGCAAATAAGTCTATGTGTGGACGACCCCAGCAACGGAAAAGCTCTTCGACTACCTCGTCGTTTAGCACCCAGTCTGGCTGATCTTCGAAGTGCCTGCTGAGCGCGTCTGCTTTTGTATTTAGCTCGCCTGGGAGGTGCACTGCCACCACCGACAATCCCCGAGCCAGAAGCCAGTGCCAGATAGTCTGGGCCTCCAGAGATAGAGGGCGAGATCGAGTTCCTCCTTGTTTGTTCAGATAGAACATCGTTGTAGTGTTGTCCGTCTGAACCAGGATTTTGTCCGTTGTTATTGCTGGAAGGAACGCTTTGAGCGCCAGATGAACTGCTCGAAGCTCCAGCATGTTGATGTGGTATGTCTGAAGGTTGGTCGACCAACGACCCTGAATCTGAAGGTGACCCATGTGAGCACCCCAGCCTTCCAGAGATGCGTCCGTTACCACAGACAGCGAAGGAAGAGGTTGCTGAAAAGGGACTCCCTGCAGGACATTCCGAGGACGAGACCACCACTGTATGGAGGTCAAAGCTGCTTGAGACAGGTTGATTCGATCCTCCCAATCTCCTGTCGCCTGGTCCCACTGGTCTTCCACAGACTGTTGCAGAGGCCGCATCATCAACCTGGCGTTCGGTATTAGGAAGATGCAGGACGCCATGGAGCCCAATAGAGATGCCACTTCTCGAACCTTTGGCCGAGGAGACTGAAGCAACTTTTTGCATTTCTGCCCCATGGATGATAGTCTCTCCTGCGAAGGAAACACTCTTCCTAACTTTGTGTCCAGAACTGCTCCCAGATAGTGGATACTTTGCGTGGGAAGCAGGACTGACTTTTCTGTGTTCACATGCAGGCCGAGCCTGTGCATTTGTTGGAGACATAGGTGACTTGACGATGGGACGAACTCTTCAAGAGCCAGTCGTCTAGATATGGGTACACAAAGAGACCTCTTTTGTGAAGACATGCCGCTACCACTGCCATGCATTTGGTGAAGACCCTTGGTGCGGATTTGAGACCGAAGGGGAGTACCTTGTACTGGTAATGCTTGTTCCCTACTAGGAACCTCAAGTACTTTCGATGACCTGGTGTAATGGGAATGTGGAAGTACGCGTCTTGTAAGTCCACTGAACACATCCAATCCCCGATTTGTAGATGAGGACATATTTGGTGCAGTGCCAACATGCAAAACTTCTCTTTGACCACCACTTTGTTGAGGAGTCGAAGATCCAAAATCGGTCTGAACTTGCCTTCTTGGTCTTTTTTGGGGACTAGGAAATATCTTGAATACACTCCTTTCCCCCTTTGGGATGGAGGTACCTCTTCGATTGCGTTTTTCTTTAAGAGGACGCTTACTTCCCTTTTGAGGAGCTTTAGTTGGTACGAGCGATTCTTTTTTGGAGGAATCGGTTGCGGTTTCTTCCGGAAACGTAGCGCATATCCATTGCGCAGTATATTCAGCACCCACCGATCTTTTGTGATGCTGACCCACTCTGCTAGGTGTTGTGAAGCACTTCCTCCCACTGGAGTGGGTAACGGTGCCAGAGGAAGCCACTGCTCAGGCTTTGCCTCCTCTAGGCGTAGTAGAGGACTGAAGATGTCCGCCTCTGCCTCTACCCGACTTTCCTCCTCTGTATTGAGGCTTTCCTTGTGGCTTGCTTTGAGACCATTGAGGGGTTTGAACCCTCTGTTGGCCTCCCCGGTTCTTATTGGTCTTGAAGCGTCGTTTGAACGGCCCTTTCTTTTTTTCCAGACCAACCGCCTTCACTGTGTCTAACTCCGTCTTCATACGGGTCATTTCCTGATCGGCATGCTCCCCGAAGAGTGAAGATCCGGAAAAAGGTAGATTGAGGATGCGCTGCTGGGCATCTGGCTTGAGACCAGTTAAACGCAGCCAGGAGGATCTCCTCGCACATACCCCATGTGAGTAGGCATGTCCTGCTAGAAGGGCGTTATCTGCTGATGAACTAATCATTTGGTTAGCCACCAAACAGCCCTCCGTCACTGTCTCCTCAAAATCTTTCTGGTCCTCTTTGGGCAATTTCTCCTTGAATCGTTCCATGGAGTCCCATAGTGCTCTATCGTACCTTCCCAGAAGAGCTGATGCACTAGAGACTTTCAGGGATGAAGCTGCTGTGCTGCATACCCTGCGTCCCCAAGAATCTTGCATCCTGCTGTCTTTGTCAGGCGGGACCGAAGAAGAAGGGGCGACAGTGCGAGTCTTTCTAGCTGAGGCTACAATGACTGAGTCTGCCGCAGGCTCTCCCTTAACAAAGATAGGGTCTGATTCGGCAGGCCTATATTTCTTCTGAATACGTGCCGGTACCGCCTTGACCGTTGCTGGTGTGAGGAAAACGTCTTTGATTGGATCCAATATCCCTGGAACCAATGGGAGTAAAGGCCTTGTAGATGATTTGGGACGAAGGGTCTCAAAAATCACAGTAGTGGACACTTCTGGAACAGCCATCTCTATATTTAGTTTGTGAGCCCCCCTTTGTAAGACGACCAGATACGTGTTGACGTCGTCCATCGGGGAAGCTCTGGAGCGAGGGCTGTCTGCCAGCGTCGGAGAGTAATCCCCTTTAGAATTTCTAGCTGAGGATGAAGAAGAAGAAGGAGAAGATGGAGTTCTCCTTCTCCTGTGATGAGATTTTTCCTTCCGCACCGGAGATCTTCTTGATCGTTCTTCCCCTCGGGGAGAACGTGATTGTCTCCGATGCTCCCTTCGGGGAGATCTCGATCTCTCCGCCCTTTTCAGTGTTCGAGATCTGGATTGTTCACTCCGTGGAGATCGGGAGATCCTGGGGGTACGTGACCTTTCCGCTCTCCTCTCCCGAGAGCGTGATCGGTGCCTGGTAGGACCCTGTCTGTCTACCTCCTCTATTAGTCTCTGAAGAGGTGACCTGTGGTGCGGGCTTAAATATCTTTGTAGCCTCTTCGTCGCTCCAGAATCCTTCCAATTACTCAATGGACCATACCATCTTGGCGAGAGTCTTGTCTGAGTGATATACCGTCGTTGTGGTGACTGCTGCACTGGACTCCTGCTTCTAGAAGAGGACCTCGATGAGCCAGAGGTACCTGAGGAGGAGTGGTGAGAAGCAGATTGCGTTACAAGAATGGTCGAAATCACTGAAGGTGATCTTTGTCTCACCGGCGTTGGTGGACGTCTCAAAAGTCTTTCTCTCGACGTCGAACGCCTCTGTGGCGTCGACGGAGCGATAACCTTTGGCGCTGAACGCCTCGACGGTGACCTGTGGTCCCTCGACGTCGACCGGCGATGTTGAGCCGACAACGGAGTCTTCTCCCTCGATGTTGAACGGCATTGCCCTGCCGTCGACGGAGGTCTCGACGTCGAATGGTGTTGTGCTGCCGTCGACGGAGGTCTCGACGTCGACCGACGTTGGTCTGCCGGCGACGGAGATGGTCTTTTCAATGTCGGACGACGTTGTCCTGTCGTCGACGATGCCCTCGACGTCGACCGGACACATGGCGACGACAGAGGATCAGCCATCCTCGACGTCGAGAGCCGACGCGCCGTCGACGATGTCCTCGACGGCGAGCGTCTGATGGGGCACTTGCTCCTCGACGTCGAGCGTCTCCGTGGAGGCGTCGGCGGAGGTGTCACGCTCTTAGAAGCCTGTCGATGTTGATGCGCCAGTGAGTGTGATCTGTCTCTCGACGCCGACCGTCGCCTGGTTGACGGCGGCGGAGTTGACTTATGTCCCCACGTCGAACGTCGTCGAGATGATGACGACGATGGAGACCTGTCCTTCGACGCCGATCGTCGCCGACGGCGGAGGAGATCTTTGTCTCGATGCCGATGTTCTCGACGACGCTTCTCTCGACGCCGATCGTCGTTTCTTTGTCGTCGGTGAACTTCTTTTCGACGACGGTCCCGACGTCGACGGAGTTTTCTCTCTAGAACTGTCGATCAGAAGTTGTTTTTTCAGCGCCGAGCCCGGCGTTGAGGTCGATGGACGCTCTGACTTGCCTTTGGAGGGAGTTCTGGGTCTCTTGGAACTCTTCCTCTCTGTAGATCTTCCTCTCATGGATCTCTGAGCCAGACCATAGAGCCTGTTCCTTTCTCTGTCTTTAAGAGTCCTCTCAGACAGATTTTCACAATGTGAACAGACTTTAGGATCATGATCCTCTGGCAAGCATAAAATACAGACCTCATGAGAGTCTGTTTTTGCCTTCTTGTGGCCACAAGAAGGACATTTATCAAAAAGAGTGGGCATCCTGACAGGAAAACCTCACAAAAAATTGACTGTTAAGCAGTTATTTACTTGACACTGATGCTAAAAGTCAAAGTAAATCAAAAAAATTGTTCTTTAGAAGATTTTCTGACTGAAAAAGGCAGAAAAGTGGGGAGCTATGTAACCAGGGTCCTTCCTGAAGGAGCCGGAAAGAACAACTGACCTAACTGTAACCCCTGAGGCATGATGGGAAGCTAGGGGCAGAGGTGCCTTAAAGGCACGGCGTCAGTTTTAGTACATACAGCTACAAGTTAGCTTTCCAGCCTTTTTAGACTGGGTATTTGCAATGCAGCCTGGGAGCTGTATATTCTTACAGTGTGTTATAAGAATTTCTACTGCTTTCTAAGCATTAAAACAGTTTCTAAACAAGCATTGGTGTTGTTTCTCATGTTTTTAATGCAAATACAAATGTATGGTGGAAATTCTTCACAGCATATTCCAACTCCACTGTTTTGTTTGGCTGCAATTGCTTATTTTTATATATATATATGTATATATATATATGTCTATATATATGTGGGGCACATATAATATATTGTTTCCGGGGTCCCGCGCATGGGCGGGAATATTCTAATGCTTATGACTATTGATGAGGATCCCCTGGAAGAGAACAGTGTTCTTAGGACAACTTGGCTAACTAAAGCCTGTTGACTAATTTGAATATGCACACAGTAGTGCTAGTGAACTTGTGTGGGGTTGACCAACTAGCAACATTTTAGATATCCGCTGAAGGGTTGTTACCCCGGAAACCTAAAGAGACACCCTTTTTGCATGTGGCGAAGGCCATAGGGGGCATTGGGAATGTCCACTTGGCCTAAGCATAGCAAGAATGGATGTAATTAACAATCCATCTTGCAATTCCATATTGAGAGTTAGGGTGTCTCCTGTAGAGTTTACCAAAGGCTACAAAAAGTTAATTGAATTTACAAAAAGCTACGGGTCTGGTCTAGGGTTTGAAAGACAGCACTCCATCAACGGACAAAAGGTTTGGTGTACGTCCGCCTTCCGTTTTAGACGGCTATACAAGAAACCGGTAAGAAAACTCCCAAAATTATTGTTATTGAAAAACAAAAAACGAATGACCCTCACAACCTGGGATTTTTCTTGCAGGCTGTGGGGGTAAATTTTTTTCCTGTAAAGCCATTACACACTTTACCCTAAATAGTGTGGATGGTGTTATGTTCTTTCTCTGATGGCCCCTCTCTCTAAAGCCGTCAGCTGAAGATTTCCATAGATGGAGCCAAAAGGGGAAATGTGGATGGAAATCTGGCAGTATGCCAAAATCTAAATGAGGCAGGCGGATCAATGGTTTGACAGACCGAAGCAACAGAGTTCCCTATGACTGAGTACTCTGTCTGCCACACTCCAAATCAGGGACTTAGTTCTATTAAAGTAATACATAAACGGCCTCTTAACATTTGGTTAGTCAAAGGCCCTTCCTGCTATAGACTCTGGGAATGGGAAGAAGATAACAATGTTTTATTTCATGTGGAAAGGTGAAATTATCTTTGGCAGAAAAGTGGACTAGGTCCAAAGGACTACCCTATCCTTGGGGCCCTGGATGAATAATTCTTGCATTGTAAGAGCTTGGAGCTTGCTAATGCATCTGAGGGAGGTAAATGCGACTAAGAAACCACGTTCCAAAACAAACACAGTAAGTCACATGAGTGTAGGGGTTCGATGGGTGGATACATGAGTCATGTGAGAATCACCATCTAGTTCCAAACAGGGGCTGGAGTCATTTTGGGAGGTATTACCCTTTTTGAGGTCCTTCATGAATGCGTAAATGGAAGGGACATTGAACAGTGCTGAGTGTTCTCTGGTCTATAAATAAACTACAACTGCAGTTAGATGTAGGCATATGGAAGTGTAAGCAAGACAATGTATTTAACAGGGACCTTCAATGAATCTAATTGTTTGGAGATACTGAAGTGCATGAATCTCTTTCACTTAGCTGTGCAACAGGCACAAGTAGTGGGATACATACTTCTTGCAGGAAATAGTGGGATGCATACTTCTCTCAGGATAAGCATGCACTACTGTAAAAGTTAGAAGCACCCAAACTCTAGGAACTCAGGGGTCAGATGGAACGGCTCAGGTGTCTAGGATATGGGTGTCTGGCCTGCCCTTGACTATGCGTGAGAAGGTCTAGCCTCACAAGGAGCTTCTCGTGGAAGTTGACTGACATCTCAAGGAGCCCTGAATAAAAGGGCTGCCTTGCCTAGGTTGGGGTTACAAAAAGCTTCATCTTCCTCACTAAGTACGGAATGGGGGGGGAGATGAGGAAAAGCTATGGCACTTATTCCTGACCAGTTTATCCATAGTGCTTTGCCCATGGACTTTTGACACAGGTTCCTGGAAGCAAAGTTTTGGCATTTTGCATTTTCTAGAGTGACAAACAGGTTGATGATTGAGGTACCCCACCGATTAGAGTTGAGCCCTTATCAGTACCAATACTAAATCTTCCCAGTACCCTTTCGCTTGTGCCCATTGCCTTGAGAGGCACAGGCACAACTGAAGCAGCTGCGTATGTTATTTGCTTTGCAACACAGTCAATATGTACAATGGTATCATTTTTTTTTAGTTTCATGACAGTTCTTACAGAGAGAGGATATTGTGTCCGTAAAAGAGGCAGCATCAGTTGGAATGCAATTACACCCTGTTCTTTGGGGTATTCTAAGGGCCACTGGAATTATGGGATTATGCGGCTGCTGCATTTCTTTTTGCATAATTATAGATTTGCTGCATTTGCCACATAATCTGATGCATAATCTGCAGATTTTAACAAAATTTAAATTACTTTCTAGCTCAAACAGTTCAAAACGTACTAAAAACGCAGCCTTTGCAATAGTTGACTGGTCACTTTTCTATTGCTTGTTGATATATTTGTGTTAAACTGGTACTAATGAGGTGCAACCACTGCCCAGACAGTGTTAAGTGTAAAAATGACTAAATAATGAAGTAAAATGTGCTGCATTATGCGGCATAATTTGCATTTTCTTACTGCAAAATTTACTCACCCCTGCTGTATAATTTGGTCCTCCCCTGCTGCATAATTTCAGTGGTCCTGGGTATATATTCCTTGTTACAGTATTTAGCACTGGAGAAGGGCTGGATCTGCTGCTGTTGAAGGTGTGACTTTTTTTTTACATTGACCGTGGATCCTAACCTGTGAAGTAGGGACACTGCTGTTTGGGTGTGTGCTTGGCATTGTCACTTTCTGCTGCTCTTAATAAGTCAGTCATCCAGATACGAGAAGTCACATGGCATTTTTGCGCAGGTAAGCCACTACTACGACTAGGCACTTAATGAACACCCTTGGAGTGGAAGTGACTATAAATGGTAACACCTTGAACTGGTAGTGTTGTCCACTTACCACAACTCAAAGGTATCAATGGTGTGCTGGGTGGATGGGAATGTGAAAGTATGCATCTTTTAGATCCAGGGCTGACATGAAATCGCCCTGGCAGAGCAGAGAGATAATGTCCTGCAGGGTAACCATCTGAAATGGTTTGACAACGATGAATCTGTTCAATGGCTAGAGGTCTAGGATAAGATGAAGGAAGCTGTCCTTTTTGAGAATGAGGAAGTTGAGGGAGTACACCCCTTTGCCTCATTGGAGTGGGTGCACAGATTTCACGGCAGCCTTTGCGAGCAGTGGTGGAACCTCTCCCTCTAGGAAATATAGGTGATTTGAGCTGCTGGTTTTCATGGTGTGGAATTTGAGTGTGCATCCCTCACGTGCAATGGAAAGCACCAATTGATTTGAGGTGATGTATTTCCCCTCCAGGAAGAAGTAACTCTAACTTTCCTGTACAGGTGAAGAGTAAGGCGGAGGTTTGGAGGAGGGGTTGAGAATATATACATGGGGAGTTACTGCTTGCTAGTTGAGATGCCTCTAGTGGATTCACATGTTCTACAGAATCACTCCTATAGGCTCCCTGCTGAAACGTTTTTGTTTCCTGGAGTCTTGAAAGGCCTGCTATGGCTGCTGACAGGGTGGGCTTTCATGTAAGCCCACAGCTTTAGCACTACCCCAGCTTAGCTGTTTGAGAAAGGCAGATCTGGAACTAGGGCACCCAAGAATTAGGCAATGTTGGTGTCCTTTTTGATTTTCTCAGGCATCTGGTCCACTTGAGGGCCTAACAGATGCTTGCCTTCGAAGAATGTTAGGAAATACTTTAACACCGTGGGCCAAAATCCTGAGATCCCAATCCAGGCACATCTGCGCAGGAGGATGCTGGTATTAAACACACTAGCATCAAATATAGGTGTTGCCGATGATTTTGCCTTCAGCAATAAGCTTCTTCCACCACTTTCTGTGGGCCTCTGGGAGGATTAGCAATGCACCAGTGGAGGGTGTTTCCAAGTGCCACACACTTGCCTTCTGTGCCTATTTGCTTTGACTCCTTGTCAAGGAGAGAAGCATCCCTGGTTGCCTGTGCCTATGCCTGTTTCAATGCAGTGAGCTTGACTAATGCATTTGGGGTAACCTGGCTACAGAGATAGACAGAGATATCAGAAGCGGATATAAAGTACTTATCGACGCTGGATGTTATAAGTTGTTGTTGTCTTTATCAGCTCCTTAAAGATGTCCGTAGCTGAGCTAAACATTCCCTTTAAAATGGGAAGGTAGAAACAGTCCTCTCCATCCTTGAAAGTATCTCCAAAAATAAGTCATCCTCATCTTGCACATGTGCATTTTCACCTTTTTGTGCTGGGCAGAGTGTTGGGTCACTGCATGGCAGTCACGGGTATCATCGGGTGGCTAGGCTTTAACAGGATAAGGTTGAAGGTTCCTCATGAGGGCTGACTACATAATCCTTGCATGAGTCTACTCCCTTACTGGGCATAAAAGGCTCCTCATACAAGTCTTGTGGGGAATAAGAACTCCCAGTGTCGGAGTTGGTGTACTGCGGGTCAAAGATGATGTTTATGAAATTGGTGTTGCAGGTAAAGGTGGAAAAGGTAGGCGTCTTGTGGTTGAGTCCCTAACCCACTCTGAGGCCAGAGGTGTGGAGAAATCTGGTTCTTCCTTAAAAGCCTGTATGCGTTTTCTTGGGATCAGAAGGAGTCCTGGAGTTAGGGGTTTGTTGAGGGTCGTCCCAGTGTCCAGGTGAATAAACATCTATCCCAATCTTGTAAATATGCTCCCCAACCACATCAGCTGACACCTTTCTCCTCCTTTCCTCAGACTCAGGCACTTTCTGTATTAGGCACTGCATTAGTAAACCTGACCTGAAAACCTTGCCACCTCTACTGTGACATTCACAAACCGCCCCATATGCTGACTGATCAATGTTGAAAGCCAAGGTTTCAGCCCCATAACTCATTTCTGACATTGGTAGGTCAAATCAATCATGAAAAAGCCTTAATGAAAATATTTGAAAAGCAATTAAGTAAACATGCATTTTGGAGGTGATGATACACATGACACGAGAACACGAAGATGATTGAAGTTTGACTAATCCACTCTTTTAGTAGTCTTTCCAATGCCAGGGCAAATTCAGCAATGCAAATCGTTGTTTAATCTTGGTAATTTCATGGAGACTGCATCCTTGTAAATACTTAGAGTGCACATGCATCATAGAGGGGCAGGTAAAAAAACCAAATGGTTTACCTTATACTTCCCCTGGTCACAGCCACACAACGTGCTCTCCATGGTATAACTTCTCTGCACACCGATCTCCGTCCAAACCACCACACGAGCTGTTGATTCCTTAGATTTCTCCACCACAAAGCTGCAACTGTTCATGGAGAATGCTGGCGCAATCTGACTCAGGATTCTTGGGAGAGTCTATGGAAAATAAACAGGGACAGAGACAATTTAAGGACATGCACAGTATTTGACTACGTTATTCTCAGTGATTGAGTTTAAACTAATAAGCATTCAAAATAAATGACTGCTTGAATGCCTTTTAGACAGTACAGTTTTTTCATAAACCACCAGGAAAGACCCTATGTTGGAGATGAACAAGTTACTTACCTACAGTAAAGGTCTTTCTGGTAGATACTCTATCTAACATCATATAACAAGCACATAGACTTGAGTGCAGTGTGCACTGTACACTTTAACATAATTAAATAATTTGTTAATCACAAGATTAAACGCAATTTACTCATTTCTTCATTCTAGCTCATTTATTTGTTCATTTATATTCTCTCTTCATTGTGTTTGGTACCATATTTTCAATACCTCACACCTGTACTGAAAAAAAAATTCTAAACCATGAATTTCCTTGATACTTTTTTTAACATCAATATATAATCATAACATTCTTTGTATGCATAAGATGCACATCCTGTTGCTTTTCATGCCTGATGCATTTCGGGACAGCTAAGCCCCTTCCTCAGGGGCATACCTAAGAACCCAAACAAAATATAACTATTTAAACAATATTACAGAATAGATGGAGTTACTCAAGCAACCAATAACCCATTGTGTAAATGCTGGTTCACAAGAACTACTTATTATCTTTATAACAACCTTAAAGTGAATAAACCACTTCATCTAACAATGCCTTTACTTGTCAACCTCAAGTGTGTTCATGCTGTTCATGCAATATGTGACGGTGAATACCATTCTATAGTGACCAATGTCTCACTATTATCATATGTGATCACCCAGTGCTGTATACCACAATCATGTCTGAGTACATGAATTATCACCCTAGACATGAGTCCACTCCTACCTAGTGCAGTCCAACTCGGTTGAAATACCATAGGTCTTAAGATGCAATTCAACTTCTAGTCAGTCTAACAAAATTAAATGAAATATAATATACCCCAACTCAGCAATCTCGGTTAGTATGTCCAACTTTATCAAACAACCAACCCACGTAGTACATGATAGCTCAACTCTCAAGGAATGTCAATATATTTTTCCTTCCTGCCACAACAAGTGTTCAGAGTAAATATCTGTGTGGATAACCAAACAACCTCATGTTAGCCTTAAACAAGTGTACTCGCCTAAATTGCTGTTAAATGTAGTTAAATGGAATATTAAGAAAGTTCCGACCATCCGCTTACCGGTGAATTCAAATGTCAAGTCCTCATGTTACTACTAACCACGCTGTGTCACTCAAGCTTCCTTATACGCGCTTGCCATAATCAGACACCTGCGCACATTTCGGCCGCCATCTTATAATGTGTGGATTGTTATAGGAAATAGTACCTGGAACTACAGTTTATCATCAGACCCTAATCCTTGGATGCCTCTTGTTGATTAAACAAATCGGAAAAAATCGTAAATAAAATTGCGTTCGTTCCCCTGGGCAAGATATGTGTACTGCATCGATAACGATCAACGGTTCACCCGATTCCTCCTATATATGTGAAAAATCATCCTCATACCATCTCGGAACGGATCATCAAATAAAGTTCTGAATAAATTCTAATTTATGTGTTACCATAATCCAATATAATAAATGTTGTATATTGATCAAGCAGGGATTGCCTTCATGAATCAAGTGGTATCTTTCAAGCCCATATTTGTCAATGAGACCTGTCATTATTATATAGCACACTTGTTTGCTCACCTGAGCCATTCTGTTCAGTCAGCCTGCATATACCTTCGATGGCACTCCACGCGGCAAGACAAGTCATTAACTACGGCAAACAAACCGCTTCTCTCATCCTTTGTTGTCTAAATCCAATCCTATCGGACTGGTCCATTTTAAAAAAAATTAAACTTTATTAGTCATCATGTCCGTTTAATACTTGTGAACCTGCCCACCACCATATCATAACCTTCAATGTTATGTAAAAAATGTGTTAAAATGTATGTTACTTTGTAAAGTGTGTAAATATTTCAGTGAGTGAGTGAAAAAGCTTTATTTCGATACGTAAATATCTTAAAAGCGATACGTTACAAAATACAATTTCAAGGCTTATAATGACATACAGTTATAATTCATAAAACAGTCAGATAAAAAATGCGATAAATAGTTAAAATAGGATTAAATTGAGATGGAAAGCCTTTTTGCTCGGATCATCCAAGCCCATTTTAAAAATTTGGAGACAGCACAGACAATAAAAGGGGAAGTATCGGTCAATAGAATGCGGAGGGCCACCAGATGTTGTCTAGTGCCAAGGAGCCTGCATAGAGGTATTAGCCAGCGTTTCCTTGGGGCACGATAGTCAGGACATACAAAAAAGAAGTGTGCCACCGTCTCAACCCTTGTCGAACACACCGCACAGAAAGCTGAGGGCTGAGACGTTGAAGATCTCCACCTAGACACCAAGTTCGCCAAAGGTAAGGTGCCCACTCTGAGTTTGAAATAAAGAGCCCTATCCAGGGGAATGGAAATTAAGAAGTCCAGGTAGGGCTCATAGGCTACTACATCTTTGATTCTCAGGAATACTGCGGATGAGTTGCAGTGGCGAGGATTGCAAATGAGTTTGGTGGCTACCCAGTCCCAGTATATCTTTTTCAGGGTGGCTTTTGGAGGGGCAGAACGAGTAGCCCAGCATTCTTCCAAGCCCAACTCCGCCAGAAGGCTCTTGATGTCTCTTAACCATTTTATTCGATGCCATCCTTCCATTGCAATTACCTCAGACAGACCCACTGCGTAGGGGGCCAGCTCCGGAACTCTCCATAGGCGGGCCCATAAAAGCAGAGGCCGCAGTCGCGCTTGGTCCATGATCGATTTGCAACCCGTGTCGAGCAGCACTGGGACTGTAGGTGTGCTTAATGGGAGTAGCAAAAGATCTTTCAGGAATTTATTTTCTGCTTTGCCCAACGCCTCCAGGTTTGTGGAGCCCCACAACTCTGCCCCATACAAAGCCGCTGCAACCCCTCTGGCTTTGTAGATGTCTATAGCTGGAGAGATACAATGTTTAGAGGAAGAACGATGTTCCCTGAGTATGGCACCAGTCACCCTTTTGTGATTGAGCAACATCTTGTTGATGTGTGGGGTCCAACTCATGAAGTTGCTGAGGCGAATCCCCAAGTAGTCAAACTCGAGGACCCTTTCCAGTGCAACAGAGTTTAAGATCGGGGGTGGCCCTGGATTTTTTGGGGGGTTTATGGACAGGAATTTAGTCTTGTCTACGTTGATTATAAGGCCCCTGAGGGAACAGAACTTCTGGAAGCGGGTGAGGAGCTTTTGGAGACCGTGCGGTGTTTTAGCGATAAGCAAGGTATCGTCAGCGAAGAGCAGGGTAGGTATCCGGGTGCCCGCCAAGGACGGAGCATCTGCAGGTTCCTTGAGCAGATGCTCAACCACACCATTCACGTATAATGAGAATAGTGTGGGAGCCAGCACACAACCCTGGCAGACACCCCTTTGCACTGGGATTCGGTTGGTTTTCTCCCCGTCCTTGCCCCACCGCACCTGTGCATAGTTATCTGAGTGGAGTTTGACAAGAAGCGACAGGAGGTAAGCGGGTAGTCCCAGCCCCTGCAAAACCCTCCAAAGTAAATATTTCAATATATCCTGCTCTGCTAAGTTAAACATGTACCTGCTAGCAAATCTGAACAGATTCCTATCTCTGATGTTTGCTGATAGAAATATGTTGGTAATCACTCATATAAAGCAACTCATATCGATCCTGTCATTCAGACCTCTCGGTAATAATGTGTCTAATCGCTTGATCCAGTAGATCTCACATTGGAGCAACCTCTTAGTATCATCAACTCCAGGTATAGGTGTTAATGCCTCAATAATTTGGTATCTCAGTTGTGAGATGGAATGTTTTTCTTCTTGCCAATGTATGGCTAAGCTGGAGGTCTTGTTCTTTGTCCTTATTGTGCTTTTGTGTTCGGGCAGTCTTACTTTTATTTTGTGTTCCGTTTTTCCTATATACGCCTTGTCATACAGGCACTTAATGCAGTATATTATGTACTGAGTGTTACAATCTGAAATGTGACTTAATTTTATGATTCCTCCTGTATTTGGATGTGTCAAACTGCTTCCAGTGATAACATTATTGCAATGTATGCAGTTAAGGCATTTGTTAGTGCCTTTGTATTCATCAGCATTTTGCTTCTTATCAGGGGTTGCCAAAAGTTCTCATAAGTTCTTACTTCACGTGTAGGCAAGTAAGGGTTTTTCATTGAAAAAATTGTTAAAATCGGACCCATTTTCCAATAATTCCCATCTTGTGTTGATCATTCTCTTAATTGCTCGCGAGCATATTGAATATTTTGAAACAAACACTAAAGCATCATCTTTGGGTTTGTTGGGTTTATTGAACAGCTTCATCCTCCTTTTCTTAACCACCCATGCGATGCATTCAGTCAGTATGTCCTCTGGGTACCCTCTTTCAATATATTTTTGTTTGTACTCTATGATCTTTTGGGGGCTCATGGTTTGATCAGAACAAAACCTTTTTATTCTCAAAACATGCGAAAATGGTAGGTTAAGAATTAATCTTCATGGATGAAAACAGGAAAATGCCAGTGCATTATTTCTGTCAGTAGGGTTTGTATATATCTGGGTTTCAAACCTTGTGTGTATTTCATAACTAGTACATCCAGAAAATGCATTTGTAAATAATCAATGGTGTGCGTGAACTGTATTCTGGGATTCTGTGCATTCATAAACTGTATCATATCTTCCAGTTCACTTCTTGTGTCAGTCCATATCAAAAATAGGTAGTTGATAAACCTGCAGTACAATGTTATTTTTGCCTGCCACCTTAGGTTGCTACGGATATGTTGTTCCTCAAATTGTGCTATAAAAATATTGGCATATGCTGGTGCCCCCGAAAAGCCCATATATGTCCCCATACATTGAGCATAACATTTTCCTTGCCATAAAAAATGGCTGTGGTTCAAGCAAAAATGAAGTAGTTCCAGTAAAATCACCTTTTCTGCCTTGATGTCGTGTAATTGTAGCAGCGCCCATTCTACAGCTTCTAATCCTGCTTCATGTGGGATATATGTATATCATGCTTTAACATCTATGGTACATAGCAGCCAGTGTTCTTGTACTGATGCCTCTATTGTCTGAAGTTTTTGCAAGAAGTCTGTGGTGTCCCTGATATAGGAATGCCAGTTATCTGTTAATTGTTGAAAAAATTATCCAGATACCTCCCCAAGGGGTCGAATAATAATCCACATCCTGAAACTATCGACGGAATGGGGGATTCTTCAGATCTTTATGTATCTTAGGGAGCATGTATAGTTTGGGTCTGCGTGGATTAACCGTGGTTAAGTATGATCTGGTCTTCTCATTAAGCCAACTCATGTCCTCTGCCTTCTGTAAAATCTTGTTCAAGATCCCAACTAGATATGTTGTAGGGTCACTGTCCAACAACATTGTATCCATCACTACAAGGGCTCCCCCTTTGTCTGCTGGTTGCAATGTGAGATTTGGGTGATTTGCGATGGATCTGATAGTTTTCTTGTCATACAGCGTCACGTTATGTCCTCTGTGGTTCTTGAATTTTAGCTTTCTCATGTTATTTTTCACCATAATCTCAAAAGTATCTAACATCTTGTGGGATATAGGAGCTAGGGATGTGCTCTTGGGTTGGAATTGTGTAGCTTCAAGTTCATCTTAGGTTCGATTGTTAGTCATTATGTTGTTGAATAAATGTTTTAATCGTAATGTGAGCATGAACCTAAATAATGTTGTTTCTGTTTCCAGTTCATTGGTAAAATTTGTGGGCACTAAAGACATGCCCTTGCTTAAGACATTGGTCTGTTGATGTGTCAGCTTAATGGATGATATATTGACTATTAAGTCTTGTTTTTGCTGCGCAAGTTCTTTCCTCCTCTTTCCTTGTCCTCTCCAGGTTTTACGATTGCCCCTGGTGCCCCTCGTCCAGTTTGAGCTGGTGGTTGTCCTTGGTCTGGCACCTGTGACAAAAAAAGATACTGATGTGTTAGGTTGTGTTGTTTCCCAGATTCAGTTGATGGGCCAGCTCCCACTAATTCTGCTGTGCCTGATCTGATGGGTTCCCTGTTGGTTGCTGTATCCTTCTCAGTTGCTATGCACTCTGCAGTTGATGATGTGGTTTTCTTTAAGTCAAATAACCTGCGTGCATTGATCTCAGCCCACGTATAAACTTAATTTAACTTATAATCAATAGTGTACCTTTTATATTTCTGTAGTTTTCCATCTTGAAGTTCTTTACTGTACTTATCCAACTTTTGATTAAGTCCTTCCAAATTGATCTTCCATGTATCATTCTCCGTCCTTGCTCTAGTTCACTTTTAAGATTGTATATTTCCTCCTCCAGCTCTTGTACTGTATTGGATAATTCCTCGATGAGTAGTAATATCAAATCAAGTGAGCATTTATTTAAAATTGAATACCATTTTTCCATAAATGTGGTGTTTAGATGGAACCGAAATAACACTGGTTTAATGGATAATCTCAGGCCCCTCGGGATACGTTTGGCTTTATGATATTGAACCAAAGTTGAAGCATGCGATCTTTGATTAAGTTGACGTCTGGCTAAATATTCTAATTGCTTGAGTTGTTAGGAGATTGATCCTCCATATGTATCCGTTAATTTAACTTCTTGTATCAAAGCGTAAATTTCAGATGCTTGGTCTGTGTTATATACAAGAGTTGTTGCCCTGTTCTCAGTAATATTTGATATCGATTCAAACAACATTTCTGGAGGGTACTACCTCTTGATACTCTATCTAACCACAGATTTCTCACCTTCTGAGTACTCTCCCAGTCGTCAGACTGGATCTGGAAGCTTTCAAACATCATTAATGCACGCCAGTAGGTGTCATCGTGAGGCTCTACGCCAATGTTGCTCCGCTCTGGAATAGACGCACAGAGCCGCTTATAAGCATCATCCAAGCATGCTGACGTCAGTTACTTTCTAAGCTTTCAGCACCCCCAGTCTTAGTGAAGATTGGTGCTAATTAGTGTACAGATCTCTAGACTTGGGACCTTTTTAGAAGCAAGTGGGACTAGCTCACAGAACTGGTAGTAGGGAGGATCAGTGAGGAATTTACAGTTAGATATCTACTAACAATAGTGATACAGAAGGTAAGTAATTTGGCTTGTTCTTCTGATAGACATTCTTCTTATAGATACTTCTAACTAAAGATTCCTCACCTTTTGAGCAGATAACGAAGCAGTACCTCTCAGGTAGTAGGTCTAACTGGACTCAGAAGGCCAAATTCCCTTCTCGTCAGACCTGGCTGTTCAGACAGTAGAACTTCATGAATATGTGGAGCAATGGCATGTAGCAGCCTGGCAAATGTCCAGAACAGATACTCCACACGCCAGTGCCGTGGTAGGAGCCTTTGCTGTATTGGGATGAGTCTGTAGGCTTTCTAGATGCAGCGTCTTAACGAGTGCGTAGCAGCTTTTGATTCAAAGAACACTCCAGTGAGAAATGGTTCTTTTCTGAACTGCTCTGCCCTTTTTTCTCCAGCGAATCCAACAAACAGCTGATCATCTACATGATGTTCCATGGTACGATCAATATAGAAGCTGGGATCTCTTTTGGGATCCAGCCAATGTAGTCTCTTCTCCTCCTTAGATCTGTGAGGTGGAGTGAAGAAGGGTTGGAATGGTGATTTTTCCCCAACATGAAAGGGTGTGACCACTATCAGAAGGAAGGAGGCTCGGGTCCTCAACACCAGCTTGCCTAGAAAGAATGTTGTGTACGGCGAGTTGACAGAGGGGGCTTGTAGGTCACTCATCCGTTGCGCAGATTGAAAGTGTCATGTTCTTTAGGACGGTCCCATCATGTACACACCAAATTACATACGTTTTGTCCCATCCACACGACATAACTGTTTTACACAGGTGACCCTTTACCTAGTAGCTCACTTCTGTCTCTCCGACACCAGGCTCTCAGTACCCTATCTTAATCCCTGTACCTGACGTAAATAAACATGTACCCAGGCACAGAAGATTTATTCTGTATAAGGGTCACCACTTTTTTCATCCATAGCCAACTGCCAGCTGTGCATGATCCTGTGTGTTCAGAAAGGATTAGCAGATGTTTTCAAAACCATTTTACCAACTTTACACCATTCATGGTGAATTTCAGGAAACTAAAATTCCATTCATTTATGCTTTACTACCAAATAAAAACAATCCCACCTATACTCCAGGAGAAACCCGGGAGTAACCACTTTAGTATAAAAGACCCTCACTCCCCCTTACAGAAACAGAGGAGAATTCCTTCCAGGCTGAAACGAGACTCTGCAAGCCGATCCTTCGACAGGCAGAGAGCTGACATCCCTTGTGGGGTACCATCCTCGACGCAGAAACGGGTCCTTCATTCAGAAACATCAGGTGAGGGGTTAGTACTTCCCAGCGAGATTCATGGCTCCATTAGCATACATCCTAATACTTACATACACAGGCTTCACCTAAATATCAAGGCTAGGTAAATTTAGGTAGGCTACGCATCGTAGGAGTACGCCAATGCTATTGTTTTATATAATCTGTTTTTAATCATCTTAAAAGCAGCCCTGGTCCTAAGAACCATTCGATCAGCATGAATGGTCAAGAAAGGGGGCTTGTGACAAAGAGCTTGAAGCTCACTTACCCTCCTTGCCGAGGTTATTGCAACAAGGAAAACCGTTTTGAAAGTCAGAAGCCTCATAGGACATTTGTGAAGAGGCTCAAAAGGAGCACCCATTAAAAATGTCAATACAAGATTTAAGTCCCACTGAGGCACAGTAAAAGGAGAAGGAGGGATCTTATTCGTGAGGCCCTTCAAAAACCTCAAAACTAAAGGAGATTTAAAAAGAGATGGCTGGTCAGGCAAACAGATAAAAGCAGACAGCGCAGAAAGGTAACCCTTCACCGTGGCAACAGCAAGACCCTGCTGTGCCAAAGAAAGGGCAAACAGGAGAACATCAGATAAATGGGCCCTCAAAGGGTCTAAAGACCTCTCCCTGCACCAATTAGCAAATTTCGACCACCTATAAGAATAGATGGACTTAGTGGAGTCACGCCTGGCTGACAAGATGACATCCACCACATCGTGCGGGAGAGAAAAAGAAATCAGGTTGCCCCGTTCAATCTCCAGGTATGAAGGTGTAAGGTCTGGAGGTGGGGGTGTAGAACCTGTCCCTCCATCTGAGAGAGGAGATCTACCCTGTGAGGGAGATGGAGCGGCGGGTGAGAGGAGAGGTGGAGAAGGTCTGAGTACCACACCCTTCTTGGCCAATCCGGGGCAATCAATATGACTCGGGCCCGGTCTTGGCGAATCTTCCTCAGAACCCGAGGAATCAAAGGTATGGGAGGAAACGCGTAAAGGAATTGATCTCCCCAACTCAACTGAAACGCGTCCCCCAAGGCTCCTTGCAACGGATACTGGAGACTCCAGAATGACAGGCAGTGAGCATTCTCGCGAGTGGCAAATAGGTCCACCCGAGGAGCCCCCCACATCTGAAAGATGTCGCGAAGTACCTCTGGATGGAGCCTCCACTCGTGATCGGCCGAGAACTGCCGACTGAGACTGTCCGCACGAACGTTCTGAACCCCGGCCAGATGATTTGCCATCAGGCAAATCTGATGGTCCTGAACCCAGGACCAGAGACGCAGAGCCTCTCTGCAGAGACACTGCGACCCTACTCCTCCCTGTTTGTTGATGTACCACATCGCGGTCATGTTGTCCGTCAGGACCTGAACCGACTGACCGCGAAGGGAAGGGAGGAAGGCCTTGAGCGCCAAACGTATCGCCCGCAATTCTAAAAGGTTGATGTGAAGCAACCTTTCCTCTGGAGACCAAAGACCCTTGACCTCCAGGTCCCCCAGATGAGCACCCCACCTGAGAGTGGACGCATCCGATATCACAGTGGCAACCGATGGAGGAAACTGGAAAGGCTTCCCTTGAGACAGATTGCCTTCCACACTCCACCAAGACAGATCCGCTGCAGTTTCTCTGGAGATCCTCACTGACTCCCTGAGATCTCCGTTGTGCTGATACCACTGCCTGCGGAGGCACCACTGGAGTGCCCTCATGTGCCAGCGTGCATGGTTGACCAACAGAATGCAAGAAGCCATCAGACCGAGCAGGCGAAGAACCTTCAGGACTGGAACGACCGCTCCATTGCAGAACAAAGGAATCATCTCCTGTATGTCGCGAATCCTTTGAGGAGGAGGGAATGCACGACACACAGTAGTGTCCAGTACCGCACCTATGAACAGGTTGTGCCGAGAGGGCACCAGGTGAGACTTGGGTACATTTTTTAAAAAACCCAACCTGTGTAACAACTGAGTTGTCTCTTGCAGATGATGGAGCACCTTCTCCTACGACTCCGCTTTGATCAGCCAGTCGTCTAGATACGGAAACACATGTATCCCCGTTCTCCTGAGATGAGCTGCCACCACTGCCATCACCTTGGTGAAGACTCGAGGCGCAGTAGTAAGACCAAACGGAAGGACCACAAACTGGTAGTGTTGTGACCCAACCGTAAAACGGAGATACTTTCTGTGCGACTTCAAGATGGGAATATGAAAATACGCATCCTGCAAGTCGATCGACACCATCCAGTCTTCTTCCAGCAGCGCTTGAAGAACCTGTGCAAGAGTGAGCATCTTGAACTTTTCCTCTTTCAGGTAAAGGTTCAAAATCCTGAGGTCCAGGATTGGCCGAAGCCTGCCATCCTTCTTGGGGATCAGGAAATACCGGGAGTAGCACCCCTGACCCCTTTCCTGCTCTGGAACCACCTCTATCGCACCTTTTCGGAACAAAGCCAGGACTTCTTCCTGCAAGAGAAGCAGGTGGTCCTCCGAACAATAACCCTGGCAAGGAGGGTAATTGGGAGGGAATTCCTGGAAAGGAAGTGCATACCCATTCTCTACAAGATTGAGAACCCAAAGATCCGATGTTATTAATTCCCAATCTTGTAGAAAATGTGTAAGCCGACCCCCCACTGGACCCACATGATCCGGAATGGCGGATCTAGGGCTGCTTTGCTGCATTGGCAGGGGGTTGGGAAGGGGAGGAGGAAGAGGAGGAGGAAGCTTGACGACCTCTAGCGCGGGATTTTTGCCTGCCCCTGTACGACTTGTACAGCGTATTCTGCTGCTGTTGTGGCTGCTGCTGAGAAGGTCTGTAAGAACGAAAGGAAGATCTACCAAACCCTCTGAAGCGTCTTCCAGTAGTACCCCTGGATTGGAGACCCAAAGATTTCGCAGTGGCTCTACTGTCCTTAAAACATTCCAAGGCAGCATCAGCCTTCTTGCCAAACAATCTCGAGCCATCAAAAGGCAAGTCCATCAAAACAGACTGGACGTCCGCAGAGAACTCTGAAGTTTTAAGCCAGGCAGCCCTCCTAGTGGCCACGGATGAGCCCATGACCCTTGCCACCGAATCAGCAGTGTCCAGACCACTCTGGATTACTTGCCTCGCAGCTGCCTGAGTGTCCGATATTACCTCCTGAAAATCTTTCCTCTGTTCCTCAGGGATTTTCGGAACCAATTGCTTGACAGAATCCATCAAGGCATGAATATACCTCCCCATCAGACAAGTTGCGTTAGTTGATTTAAGCGCCGTACTGGCTGAAGAGAAGACTTTCTTAGCAGTTTGATCTTGCTTCCTGGATTCCTTATCCCCAGGAACCTGCGGAAAAGCCCCAGCAGACCTCTTCGAGCAGGCAGCCTGAACAACTAAACTCTCAGGTAGGGGGTGTGTTGACAAGAATTCAGGGTCACCCGGAGGAACTCTGTACCTCCTCGCTACTGTCCTAGAAACTGCAGGGGCAGAGAAAGGTTTCTTCCATACTTCATAGATGGGCTCAGATAAGGCATCATTGAAGGGTAACATAGGTTCAATAACAGAAGAGGGTGAATGAAGAACCTCAGTTAAAATATTTGGTTTATAATCAGCAGTGGGCAGAGTAATGTTCAATAAACTCGCTGCTTTTTTAATAACGGTGTGATAAGGAACCACATCTTTCGAAGAAACATTTGAAACTGAAGCCAAATCCCACTCAGGGGACAGTTCAAGTCCACTGGCTTCACCCAATTCCTCAAAAGGATCTTCAGAATCCTGCAACTCTCCTTCCTCAGTATCTGTATACTGGTATCTTTCTTCCTCTAGAAGTCTCTGAGCTTCTCTTCGCGATCTCTCCTTCATGATAGAAGTCGAAGGATTCGCAATCGACTCTGACGGAGTCGGGACCGGCGTCGATCCCGAAGTCGGATGAGTTCGTTTCACTCGAGGTCGAGCAGAATCCTGTCTCGGAGTCGTAGGTATCGGCGTCGATGGTATCGGCGTCGATGGAGTCGGCATCGTGCGCTTTGGCGTCGACGACACCGGAGGTGCCGGAAAATGCCAATGCGGTGGTATAGCCGGCATAAAAGGCATGAAGGGCGCAGGGGCATAAGCCTGGGGAACACCCAAGTTAAAAGCCATAGGACCCGTGGGACCAACAGGTGCACCAGACGGGAACATTGCCCTGGAATAGACACCAAACATGGCGTTCAGGAACTGAGAAGGATCCGGACCTGGAGTTGGAAAATCAGGATATGGACCTCTGGGTTGTTCCTGAGGAGGCGGAGTCGATACGACGTCGACCTCTTCATCGAGTCCAGGAACCGGGGTCGACGAACCCGCAGGTACCGTAACTTCGACTTCACCAGCCCCCTGCTCCTCACCTTCATCCTCCTGAACAGAAGGATTGGATGGAACCGGAGAATGGACCTGCTTCTGAGATTCGGGTGAATTTGGATGTGAAGCCTCACCAACAGAGTTATGATCTTCTGACTCTGAAACTTCCACTTCCTTACTCAGAAGCTTGACTTGGGACTTCGGTCTTGAACTAGAGTCCTTTTCAGAGTGATGACGTGACTCATGGCTCCTCTTCTTGTGCTTCTTCCTCGAAGACTACGAAGCGTGAGCCGAAGACGACTCCGAGCGTGACCTCGAACGAGACCTCGATCTCGACCTCGACCGTCGAGATCGAGACTTCGAAGACTTTTTAACCTTCTTATTTTTAAGTTTTGCCACGAGGAGTTTCGTCTCTCTCTCTCTTAAAGCCTTCGGAGTCATCTTCTTGCAGCAAGGACAATCCTCAACGTCATGGTCGGAACTTAAGCACCAGACACAGCATTCATGAGGATCGGTGATAGACATAGTCTTGCCACATTCACCGCAAGCCTTAAATCCAGTTTTCTTCGACGACATTTCGAAGAATATAAAGATAGACAAAGTAATAGGAGAATAGTAACAAAGTTACTGTAAAGCTACAGTACGATCCCAGAAAACCGTTAGCGTCGACGACGCGGAAAAAAGGGAACTGATGTCATCACGCCGGCGTGGGCCTGTTATAGGCGTCGGTGACGTCAGCGGAGTCGTGTGCGGTGCCGTGCCTCTATGACATCTAGGTCCACGTCGGCGCGAAGCTGCAAAAAGAATTTCCGAATGTTGCTGACGCAAGGGGATATTCACAAGGTGAGGAATCCACACGGCAGATGTATCTATCAGAATAGAGGGCTATAATATCAATCAAAATATATAAACTACTCGGGCATATGGTTTTGGAACTCCTTAGAAAACTCTAGAGACCACATCAGAAGACACTCTATACCAAAATTAAGAATTATTTGATACTTGGACCCCTAAATGGTGAGCTGGAGTCGACTGTACTAAAACTATGACAGTACCTCAAATTCACTTCATAACAAGTACGTTCCCCGTACAACTATCTACTATTTTCTATAAAATGATGGACAAGCTTGTCTTAGACATCATACAAAAAAAATAAAAAGGCAAGAATCTTGCTTACCAAACTTAGAATGAATAAATCAGGTGAGGAGTTACTTTCCCAAACTTCTTCAACTACCAAATAGCATTTCTTGTTAGACAGGCCACACAGTGGATACAAAATCATAATGTATTACTACACTCAGGAGTTCAAATAGAGGCTCACCTTTTGAAACCTATCACACTGGGAGAAAGAACAAGGAGTTAATCTCAAATCCATCATGGCCAACGTCTTAGGCCCCACACATGAGACTAACAGTGCTCCAGTGTTTCTGGAAAAGGAGGCAGGGGAGTGGCCACGCTGAAGCCAAAAGGAGAACAAAGAGCATGTCACATCGTCGCAGGAATCGTATAGAGGATGGGACGTCTCGAGACCCAGCGCCATCGAGGACCCAGAGGAAGGAGAAGCAGAGGACAGAGTCGGTGGAGGAATCACAGCGGCATGGGAAGGCGGGGAGACAGGCGGTTTCCCCGGAAGTCAAGTTGCAGGACCAGGCTGGCGGAGGCAAGCAGGCGGCACCCCGAGAACGGAGAAAAGGGAAGACCCGGACGAGCCAACCCTTCTATATACAACCACCTGGCCCAGCGGCCAGTCGAGTGCCACAGACGCCCCAGCCCTGAATACTATCGTGGCCAGAGGCAAGTGCCAGCTAGGCAATCCTTTTGGAGGGGTTGGTGGGGCGCCACAAGAGTCTAAGGACTGGAGGGGGGGGGGGGGGAAGCATGCAGTAATGCCACAGTGAGTCTTCCCTCACTCTCCATATTCACATACACATCCTGACTGGTGAAGGTGGCACTGTGGTCGGACGACCAGCTTTATATATATCCTTCTAATAGGTAATTTTTGGTTTGTTTTTCCCCTTTCTCTGCCGGAGTGACGTGACGCCTTGGGGACGCCTAGGAAGAGGGCCCAACACCAGCTTCAGAAGTTCCCCAGACAGGTCCCTGAGCTTTCAGCCAGATTGGGACTTGAGCAAAAGCAGGTTGTTCCTTTGACCCTAATCAAAACATCTTGTTATCACCATAACACTTTCCTGTGTCTCATCTCCTTATTCCACTACGCAAATCTATTGCCACTTTAACAGTGAAGCATATGAAAGCCCTACACTCTCAGAATACTATAAAATACTCTGTCCCGGCACAAAGTACTTTGATAAATGCCTCACCAACAAAATATGAGGATCTACATTAGCATACGAGGATCTACATTAGCTACACTATTTCGTGACTCACATATCAACATAGATGGCAGAGTGATTTATATGAAAGAATGGATCAAAAAAGGAATCATCCCCATAATAGATCTTGTTTGTCCAGATAGTCCCCTGCATTTACTTATACTACAGCAAAAATACAATCTGCCTAACCTTGATTTTGTTGGGTTCCTTACGCTCAAAGCTGCTCTGAGTAAGCGAAAGAAAGCAAATTCAACTCATCTACTCTCCTTACTTGGCAAACTATTCCTGCAGGGACACATACCCGCAAACATTTACAGACTACTAGATAAGTAACATGAAAAATAATGCTTATACACAAAAGAAATGGTACAACACATGTTCCAAGCCAAATTATTGCACCTAAGGGTAGTGGCTCAATGCAAATTCTGGATAATCCATTGAAGCTTCTGGACACCTATTAACCTATTTAATACAGGACTAATAAAATCTGATGAATGTTGAAATTGCCTAGTAAGTATGGAAGATACAGAACACATTTCACCTAATTGTATTAATATATAGCCCTAGACCAATGGACTCTCAACCTTATCTCGGACATTAGAGTCCCAGACCTTCTCCTCCTAGGCTTACTACTAAACATGGGGACTACAACTATTCTGTAACAAGGGAAAAACTCTAAAAGCTTTCATATTACAACTGGTGGGACTGGGTCTGCTTTATAAGAAGTGCTGATAAAAGATAATACCTTCAGACTTAACTCTCCCAATGTCTTTGTCTCAAACACAGTTTATTTATGCAAAATCCAAGCCCCCATTACTTTGCCAATTAAGGATGGCTACCTAGATGTGTGAAACAGACACTCTTGCTTACATGATCAACCCCCATCTTGCCCTTGCTGTGTATCACACACACCTTTATACCCTAAATCGGACCAGGCAAGACAAAGGTTTTCTAATCTATTTGAGTTTGGCTGTCGTCATACATTTATTTTTGTTTCTTTAGGCTCTACTTCGTTTTGCCTATTTTTTGTATTTTTCTAAAAACTATACATAGTAATGCTCAATTGTCTTGCTAACCGAAAATTTGTTAAACCACACCAGTATATGACTGAAATATTGCGGATGTACCCACTAGAGGACTGTACAAGTCTTTTAATGTCACTCAGAGCTACCTCATTACCTATGTATGTGCTCACTACTCTGTGCACTTCTTACAAAAAAACAATAAAAACTTGTGGAATTTCCAAAAAAGGTTACGTGTGATTAATTTGTAGCAGCTTTATTGCTATCGTTATGTTTCTGTGACTTGCCAGTTAAGTATGACATTTGCTCTTGTCTTGTATTACATTCTAACTTGCTGAAAAGTTCAAGCTGTCAACATATTTCAGAATCATAAGTTACAGACATAAAAAAACAGAAACACTATGATTGACTGCATTGCAAAGGAAAGCTGAAAAAGGAGTTTAGAATGGACATAATAAATGTTATGAATGGCATGCATATTCCCAGAAAATGGAAAGACAAGTGTTACTTATATTGGTTACATTCAAATCGATATTCAAGAGTAAATAAGAAGTGCATACATATCTACTCTCCCGTTTTTTTTCTGATAGCATTTTGGCTTTTCTTTTACCGACTTACTCTGTATCCCAAGTCTTCTACTAGTTCACTGGAAGAAGCACTAACACTGGTATGCCACACAGTCTCCTTGATGCTACATCCATACATGAACACGTTCTTTTTGCGAGAATGACCATGATAATCACAGTAGACCTATAAAATAAAAAAAGTATAAGCAAGCAGCAACCTATTCCACTGACATGCTAAAGTTTACATAACAGAGTCAAATATTTTTAAATGCAATTTAACTTTTTATAAATACACCTTTAAATTCATACACATTATCTGGCACCAGTATTACGTTTTAGGTATGTCTACAGGTAGCTTTAGCTGTCAGCCAGATCTTTTGCCATGACTTTTCTTAATAAACAGAAATGAAGGCCCTTTGGGTCTGCCTCCTTCAGCCAACAGTTGTTTTGGATGATCCACTTAAGTAACTACATTGAGAAACTGTGAATCACATTTTTGTTCAGCCCAGAGGAGTATTTCTCTCTCATCATCATGCAGTTGCAATACAATTGGGTATTAGTTGTATTGGTCTACCTTTAGAGGCACCTTTCATTGCACAGATTGAGTTACATTCTTCACTGAAGCAGGAGCAGGCTTTAGAAACTATTTGCTTCAATAGGTGAATCGTCTTTGAAAAGGCAGCTTCTCTCAATCAAGCAAACACATTTCAAAGGATAACATTATTTAAAGTTGGATGTAAAGTATGTAAACACATTCTAATATTTGTCAGGTGTTATATAAAACATGCAGCCATTGGTATTGTCATGCTAATTAATATGCTGTCCTAATAACTTTTTGTTAGTTAGAATTTTGCCACAAAATGGCTTATTAACATATAAAAACATTTCATAGTGTTGTCATGCTTCAGATGAAGAAGACTTTTAATGAACTGGTTTTTCTCCAAAGGGCTGTTTGCAGAACAGCATGTTGTTCCAATCATCAAAAGTAGACATGTCCTGCTTACATGTAGACATTCTTCTCATGATGTTGTCTATGGGAGATGTGTTCTATTGTACAAATGGAATGCTCAGCAGGTCAACCGAAACAAGTGTTTGTAGATCATCCATATGATCACTATACGGAACTGGAAATTATCCATTGAGAAAGGAGTCACATACTTGTAACTACTGTTGTTTATGGTTGCTATACTTAGATTCACAGGCTTGAATCATTCCTAAATGCTGCACTGGAGTCCCAAGTTGATGATTCAATATCAGCACCAAGAAACTGCATTAGAAAACAGTACAAAAGAATCCCACTTTTGTAGCACATTCACCTAATTAGAGAAGACTCAAACTACAACCATTGAGGTGTGAAGGCACAAAGCTCCACTGCCCAAAGATGCAACAATATTTCATATTCCTATAGCATATGTGTGAGAGAATAATGATAAGAAGTGGAAGATGGTTGCATGTCAATCAATGAAAGATATCAACACTGGAAAACTGTAGTTCGAGTTAACAAATTATATTTTCTCAAGCACTGGATCTTTCATATGTTTACATGATTAAATCAGATAAGTATTAACTAGTTCATAATTAGATCTGCGGGTTGGCACATCAGTGGATAGCATCCTTCCTGACAGGTCGGTCATAAAGGGTCCAACTGGTTGACTGGGTGTCTAGTATCGGGTCACTAACATGTTTTGCCTAGCAGTACCCCTGGTGTTGTCCATGAACACCTGCAATACACTCCCCCGGGCAGAGGGAAGGAATGCTTTCAGTGCAAGCCTGATCGTCCGAAGCTCCAAAAGATTGATATGGAGCCGGGACTCCGCCGGAGACCAAAGGCCTCTGATATCCGCCTCTCCCAAGTGGCATCCCCATCCCAGGAGGGACACATCCGTCATCACTGTGTGCTCCGGTTGGGGAAGGAAGAGGGATCTGCCATTGACCCAATCGCGATTCGCGAGGCACCACTGCAAGTGCCGTGCAGTGCCCTCCGAGATCTGGACGTGATCGGACAAGTTGCCCTGATGCTGTGTCCACTGGGACTTCAGGTCCCACTGCAGAGCCTGCATATGCCATCTGGCATGTTGTACCAGCAGGATACAGGAGGCCATCAGGCCCAGGAGCCGGAAAGTCATCCTGACTGAAACCCGGGATAGAGGCTGAAAGATCGGAATCATAGCCTGAATATCCCGGACTCGCTGCTCGGGAGGATAGACCTGAAACTGGTTTGGATCCAGAACCGCTCCGATGAAGGGGAGCTTCTGAGAGGGACTCAGGTGCGACTTCGGCACATTGATGGAAAACCCCAGCAAGTGCAGGAGGTCCGCAGTAGTCTGAAGGTGGGTGACGACTCCCACCCACCGACCCCACCAACCCAGACGACGCAGCCTGCAACCTCAGACAGTGGATCGACAACTGCGCCAACACCCTCGCCCGCTCAAGAAACCCTCCAACAGCCACGCCAGCAGGAGCGCTACCTGGTTCACTGACGAGCTCCGGACCTCCAAACGCGCATGCCGGAAACTAGAGAAGATATGGCTCCATGAACGCACACCGGACAAACAAGCAGCCCACAAGGATGCCACCCGCAGACATCACCACCTCATCAGATTAGCCAAGAGATCCTCCTTCAAAGACCGCTTGGATAACAACGCACACAACCGCAAAGAGCTCTTCAGCATCGTAAAGGAACTCTCCAACCCCAGCGCCAACGACATCCCGCCCTCACAAGAACTGTGCGACTCACTAGCCATCTTCTTCCACCACAAGATCGTTGACATCCACGACAGTTTCAACACCACGACCGCCCCGACTACGCCAGACTCCACCTCCCCTGTGAACACCACCAGCGCCAACCGCCTGACCTCCTGGTCCAACGTCAACGACGAGACACGCAAGGTCATAAACTCCATCCACTCAGGATCTCCGTCAGACCCGTGCCCACACAACGTATTCAACAAAGCATACGCAGCCATCGCACCCCAACTACGGAAGGTCATCAAAATCCCCTTCGAAACAGCCACATTCCTGGAAACCTGGAAGCACGTCGAAATCAACGCCCTCCTCAAGAAGCCCAAAGCGGACCCCAAGGACCTCAAGAACTTGCGGCCCATCTCCCTGCTCCCGTTCCCAGCAAAGGTCATCGAGAAAATCGTCAACATGCAATTGGCCCGCCACCTGGAAGACAACAAAATCTTGGACCCGTCCCAGTCCGGATTCAGACACAACCACAGCACCGAGACAGCCCTCATCGCCGCCACAGACGACATCGGGCGCCAACTCGACAACGGCAAAACATCAGCCCTCATCCTCCTGGACCTGTCAGCCGCATTCAACACGGTCTGCCATCGCACTCTAAAGACATGACTCCTAGAAGCCGGAATCCAAGAGAAGGCCCTTGACTGGACCACGCCCTGTCTCTCAGGCAGACCCAGAGAGTTCATCTCCCACCCTTCCGATCCGAAGCCACCGACATCATCTGCGGCGTCCCCCAGGGCTCATCCCTCAGCCCGATGTTGTTCAACGTCTACCTGGCCCCCCTCGCACAAAGTGGCCCGCCATCACAACCTCAACATCATCTCCTACGCAGACGACACCCAGCTCATCCTCTCCCTCACCAAGGACCCACACTCCGCCAAAACCAACCTACACGAGGGAATGAAGGTCGATGCCGACTGGATGTGGAGCAGCCGTCTGAAGCTGAACTCAGACAAGACGGAGGTCCTCATCCTCGGACCCACCCCCTCAGCCTGGGACAACTCCTGGTGGCCGACCACACTGGGAAGGAGTAGTTTCTTACCTGTAACTCGAGTTCTGTAGTAGGGGTATCTCTGTTATAGTCATAATCTAGTGAATAGTCCCGCCCATGTGCATGGACCCCGGAACAATCAAAAATAATCTCTTAAGCTGTCTTCATTGCAGTCCTGCATAGACACTTAAGAGAGAATTAAGACAAATAATGCAGCCTAACATATACAAGGCTACAAAGGCCACCCCTTTATCTAAACAGTGAAAAGGATAGCCCACCATGTTCGGTTTAACACTATTTTACCAAGTTTTCCTCACAGGGAAAACTCCCCTTCACCAAAATCCTTGAAATGATAAGAGGAAGGGTTGGACAGACAAGCCCCCATAGGCTGCCATTATGTGTCTGGAAAAGGGATACCGTGCCTTTAAGGAACTCTCCAGAGACCCTCGGTATCCCAGGATGCACAGCCAAAGTCCTTTTACTTTCAGTTCTTTTTGAAGGTGTATAAAGCAAGGCCTGTAGCATACAGTACAGTACCATTTCCTCCAACGGGGAGGAGGGCGGGCGCTTATGACTATAACAGAGATACCCGTACTACAGAACTGGAGTTACAGGTAAGAAACTACTCCTTCTGTAGTAGGGGGATCTCTGTGTATAGTCATAATCTAGTGAATAGAATGGCAAGCCCATCCCAACAACCAAACCGGCGGTGGAGGAAAAAGATAACACCACTATTGTGCAAACAGATTTCTCAACGAAGCCTGCCCAACCTGAGCATCCGCTCTGGCAACAGAGTCCAGACAGTAATGCTTAGCAAAGGTATGGACCGACTTCCAAGTGGCAGCCCTGCAGATCTCTACAATGGGAACATTACGAAGCAAAGCTGTTGTAGCTGGTTTGCCTCTGGTAGAATGAGCCTTAGGCTTACCCCCTAAGGTCTTGTTAGCCTTCTGGTAACATAACTGAATACAGGACACAATCCACCTAGAGATGGACTGTTTTAAGGTGGCAAGACCAGTCTTGACCGACCCATAATTGACAAACAATTGGTCTGACCTACGAATGTCCTTGGTCTTATCCAAGTAGAATTTCAACACCCTTCGAACATCCAGGGAATGGAGAGACCTTTCCGCTGGAGTGGAAGGATTCTGGAAAAATGTAGGTAAAGTTATGGTCTGATTGACATGAAAATCATAAATCACCTTAGGAAGGAACTTAGGGTGAGTACGCATCACAACCTTAGCAGCATGAAATACAGTATAAGGTTCTTGGCAACACAACGCCTGAATTTCACTCACCCTGCGGGCCGATGTAATGACCACAAGGAAGGCCGCCTTTCATGACAAGTGCTGCAGAGAAGCTTTATGGATGGGTTCAAAAGACTCCTTCATCAACCTGGACAGCACCACATTCAGCTCCCATGATGGCGAAGGACGCCAAACAGGAAACACTTTCTTCAATCCTTCCAAAAAATCTTTAATCACAGCTCCCACTGATCCTCCAGACATTCCTGCAACGGCCTCATGTGTAGGCGTGCGTGTGGCATCAGGAAAATGCAGGAGGCCATCGACCCCAGTAGAGAAGACACCCAGTGGCGTCACTAGGGGGGTGCGGCCCGCACCGGGTGACACCAACACGTGGGGTGACACCAATCTGCACTGCAGCCTCGCCTCTGCTCTCACCTTTACTGTCGCTCCCTGTGCAAGCTTGTTCCTCATGCTGTTCATACTCGCCAGCGTCTCGCAGGAGATCTGCAATGCTTGACTGCAATTTTCTTTGCTCACAAGGCAACTCTATAGCAGCCTAGCTCATCTGAGGGTGCATGGTTTCCTATTTTTCAGTATCTTGCAGTCTTCAGTTTTCCAGTGAACCAGTTCCAAATTTCAGCTTGCTCTTCCCTACAGTACCACCTGTTGCTCGCACTCTTGTTTATACAAATCCAGGGAAGACAGATGGAGTGAGAGGGAGACAGAGGGAGCTAGAGGGAGTAATACAGAGAGAGAGGGAGACAGAGGGAGTAAGACAGCGAGAGAGGGGGACAGAGGGAGCTAGAGGGAGTAAGACAGAGAGAGAGGGAGCTAGACAGAGAGAGGGGCTAGAGGGAGTAAGACAGAGAGAGAGGGAGCTAGAGGGAGCAAGACATAGAGAGAGGGAGCAAGAGGAAGTAAGACATAGAGAGAGGGAGCTAGAGGGAGTAAGACAGAGAGAGGGAGCTAGAGAGAGCAAGACAGAGAGAGAGGGAGCTAGAGGGAGTAAGACAGAGAGAGGGAGACAGAGGTAGCTAGAGGAAGTAAGACAGAGAGAGAGGGAGCTACAGGGAGTAAGATAGAGAGAGAGGGAGCTAGAGGGAGCAAGACAGAGAGAGAGGGAGCTAGAGGGAATAAGAGAGAGGGAGCTAGAGGGAGCAAGACAGAGAGAGGGAGCTAGAGGGAGTAAGACAGAGAGAGGGAGCTAGAGGGAGTAAGATAGAGAGGGAGCTAGAGGGAGCAATTCAGAGAGAGGGAGCTAGAGGGAATAAGAGAGAGGGAGCTAGAGGGAATAAGAGAGAGGGAGCTAGAGGGAGCAAGACAGAGAGAGAGGGAGCAAGAGGGAGTCTGACAGAGAGAGGGAGCTAGAGAGAGCAAGACAGAGAGAGAGAGAGCTAGACAGAGAGAGGGAGCTAGAGGGAGTAAGACAGAGAGAGAGGGAGACAGAGGGAGCTAGAGGGAGCAAGACAGAGAGAGAGGGAGCTAGACAGAGAGGGGGAGCTAGAGGGAGTAAGATAGAAAGGGAGCTAGAGGGAGGAAGACAGAGAGAGAGGGAGCTAGAGGGAGGAAGACAGAGAGAGGAGCTAGAGGGAGTATGACAGAGAGAGAGGGAGCTAGAGGGAGTAAGACAGAGAGAGAGGGGGAGCTAGAGGGAGTAAGACAGAGAGAGAGGGAGACAGAGGGACCTAGAGGGAGCAAGAGAGGGAGCTAGAGGGAGCTAGACAGACAGAGGGAGCTAGAGGGAGTAAGAGAGAGGGAGCTAGAGGGAGTAAGACAGAGAGAGAGGGAGCTAGAGGGAGTAAGAGAGAGAGAGAGGGAGCTAGAGGGAGTAAGACAGAGAGGGAGACAGAGGGAGCTAGAGGGAGTAAGACAGGGAGAGAGGGAGCTAGACAGAGAGAGGGAGCTAGAGGGATTAAGATAGAGAGAGAGGGAGCTAGAGGGAGCAAGACAGAGGAAGAGGAGCAAGAGAGAGAGAGAGAGGGAGCTAGAGGGAGCTAGACAGAGAGAGGGAGCCAGAGGGAGTAAGACAGAGAGAGAGGGAACTAGAGTGAGTAAGACAGAGAGAGGGGGAGCTAGAGGGAGTAAGACAGAGAGAGGGAGACAGAGGGAGCTAAAGGGAGCCAGACAGAAAGAGAGGGAGCTAGACAGAGAGAGGGAGCTAGAGGGAGTAAGACAGGGAGCTAGAGGGAGTAAGACAGAGAGAGAGGGAGCTAGAGGGAGTAAGACAGAGAGAGAGGGAGCTAGAGGGCGCTAGACAAAGAGATGGAGCTAGAGGGAGTAAGAGAGAGAGAGGGAGGTAGAGGGAGCAAGACAGAGTGAGAGGAAGCTAGAGGGAGTAAGACAGAGAGAGAGCTAGAGGGAGCAAGGCAGAGAGGGGGCAGGGGGAGTAAGAGAGAGAGAGGGAGTTAGAGGGAGTAAGAGAGAGGGGGCTAGAGGGAGTAAGACAGAGAGAGAGGAAGCTAGAGGGAGTAAAACGGAGAGGGAGCTAGAGGGAGCAAGACAGAGAGAGAGGGAGCTAGAGGGAGTAAAACAGAGAGGGAGCTAGAGGGAGCAAGACAGAGAGAGAGGGAGCTAGAGGGAGTAAGAGAGAGCGGGAGCTAGAGGGAGTAAGACAGAGAGAGGGAGCTAGAGGGAGTAAGACAGAGAGAGAGGGAGCTAGAGGGAGTAAGACAGAGAGAGAGGGAACTAGAAGGAGTAAGAGAGGGAGCTAGAGGGAGCAAGACAGAGAGAGGGAGCTAGAGGGAGTAAGACAGAGGGAGAGGGAGCTAGAGGGAGTAAGACACAGAGAGAGGGAGCTAGAGGGAATAAGACAGAGAGAGAGGGAACCAGAGGGAGCTAGATGGAGCTAGACAGAGAGAGGGAGCTAGAGGGAGTAAGACAGAGGGAGAGGGAGCTAGAGGGAGTAAGTCAGAGAGAGAGGGAGCTAGAGGGAGTAAGACAGAGAGAGAGGGAACTAGAAGGAGTAAGAGAGGGAGCTAGAGGGAGTAAGACAGAGAGAGGGAGCTAGAGGGAGTAAGACAGAGAGAGAGGGAGCTAGAGGGAGTAAGACAGAGAGAGGGAGACAGAGGGAGCTAGAGGGAGCAAGACAGAGAGAGAGGGAGCTAGACATAGAGAGGGAGCTAGAGGGAGTAAGATAGAGAGAGAGTGAGCTAGAGGGCGCTAGACAGAGAGAGGGAGCTAGAGGGAGTAAAAGAGAGAGGGGGAGCTAGAGGGAGCAAGACAGAGTGAGAGGGAGCTAGAGGGAGTAAGACAGAGAGAGAGAGAGCTAGAGGGAGCAAGACAGAGAGAGAGGGGGCTAGAGGGAGTAAGAGAGAGAGGGGGAGCTAGAGGGAGTAAGAGAGAGGGGGCTAGAGGGAGTAAGACAGAGAGAGAGGAAGCTAGAGGGAGTAAGACAGAGAGAGGGAGCTAGAGGCAGCAAGACCGAGAGAGTGGGAGCTAGAGGGAGTAAAACCGAGAGAGGGAGCTAGAGGGAGCAAGACAGAGAGAGAGGGAGCTAGAGGGAGTAATAGAGAGGGAGGGAGCTAGAGGGAGTAAGAGAGAGAGCGGGAGCTAGAGGGAGTAAGAGAGAGCGGGAGCTAGAGGGAGTAAGACAGAGAGAGGGAGCTAGAGGGAGTAAGACAGGGAGCTAGAGGGAGTAAGACAGAGAGAGAGGGAGCTAGAGGGAGTAAGACAGAGAGATAGGGAGCTAGAAGGAGTAGAGAGGGAGCTAGAGGGAGCAAGACAGAGAGAGTAAGACAGAGGGAGAGGGAGCTAGAGGGAGTAAGACAGAGACAGAGGGAGCTAGAGGGAGTAAGACAGAGACAGAAGGAGCTACAGGAAGTAAGACAGAGAGCGAGGGAACCAGAGGAAGCTAGAGGGACTAAGACAGAGAGAGGGAGCTAGAGGGAGCTAGACAGAGAGAGGGAGCTAGAGGGAGTAAGACAGTACCTAGCGCCGTACATTTCCGACAGAGGTGGTCCTTGCGGTAAGTCGTGAGGGGGTGACACCATGAGTTACCCGCACCGGGTGACACCAACCCCAGTGACGCCACTGAAGACACCGTCCTCGCTGTTGTAGATGGAACAGCTATGAGAGCCTGAGCCTTCCGAAGGATCGATAAGCGTCTCTCCTCCAAAAGAGACACGCTTGCTGAAAGAGTATCGATGGAGGCTCCCAAGTACTGTAGGCACTGGACAGGAGTCGGAACAGACTTGGACATTGTTTATGTGCAACCCCAGTTGGTTCAACAGAACGGCCGTCCTGTTGAAGTGCAGTTGTGCTTCCTGGAAGGTGGAGCCTTTGATCAACCAGTCGTCCAGGTACGGGTAGACAAACACCTTGTTCTTTTTTGAGGTGCGCTGCCACCACTGCCATGCATTTTGAAAACGTCCTGGGTGCAGACTTCAGTCCAAACGGTAGTACGGTGTACTGATAGTGATTGGTGCCTACTAGAAGTCGCAGGAACTTCCGGTGTTTCCGTGCAATGGGCACATGGAAGTACGCATCTTGCAGATCTACTGCGCAAAGCCAGTCTCCCCTGTGCAGCTGAAGATAAATCTGGTGCAAAAACAGCATGCAAAACTTTTCCCTGCGAATCCATTTGTTTGCTTGTCGCAAATCCAGAATGGGCCTGAACTCGTTCTTGTCCTTCTTGCGCACGAGGAAGAACCGAGAGTAAAGACCCTTTCCCCTTTGAGACAAAGGGACCTCTTCTATCGCCCTTTTTCTTAACAGGGTATCCGCCTCCACCTGAAGCTTGCGCAGTTGGAACTGCGAGCAAACCGGTGGAATCGCTGGAGGCGGGCTGATGAAACGAAGACTGAATACATTGCAAACAATATTCAGCACCCACTTGTCCTGAGTAATTTTTCTCCACTCTGCCAAGTAATGTTGTATGCTTCCGCCCACCGGAGCGGGTAACGGACGAGGAGAAAGTAAGCCCTCAGGGCCTAGACCCGGCCGGGCCTTTGGGCGTCGAGGAGGACTGTTGACCGCCTCTGCCCCTCTGGCGCTTCTGGAATGGCCATTGCTGGTACTGCTGCTGCTGTTGGTGCTGCTGGCCAGCTTGACGACCTTGCCCTCTTCCCTGGGCACCGAAATGTCTCTGGAAGGGACGGAAGGTCTTCTTCTCCTCTTTTGGCTTCTCTAACCCGACAGCCGTCAGGGTTTTTACTTCCGCCTTCATGCGGGCCATCTCCTCATCCGCATGTTTACCAAAGAGCATCGCCCCAGAGAACGGCAAGTTGGCGACTCGCTGCCACGCCTCTGGTTTCAGCGATGTCAAACGCAACCAGGCATGGCGTCTCAGATTAATCCCATGGCACTATCCATGAGCCGCCAAGAGAGAAGAATCTGGAGCCGAGCTGATAACCTGATTGTATACCATCATGCCCTCATTGATGATTTCTTGGAAGTCTTCCCTCCTGTCCCTTGGAAGGTGCTCCAGAAACTGCTGCAGGGACTCCCACACAGAGACCGGTCATACCGACCCAAGAGAACCGTGGCACTAGCGGCTTTCATGGACGTAGCAGCCGTAACACAGACTTTTCTTCCCGCTGAGTCCATCTGACGGCTCTCCTTATCCGGAGGCACCGTAGAAGATGGGGCAGTAGCGTGCTGCTTTCTGGCCGCAGTGACGATCACCAAATCCGGCACTGGGTCCGATCGAAGGAACGCCGGATCGGAGTCTGGGGCCCTGTACTTTTTCTGCAGCCGGGAAGGAGCGGATTTCGTTGACGCCGGAGTCAAGAAGAGCTCCATCGCCGGTTCCTCCAGCCCTGGCACCAAGGGCAACAAGGGTCGAGACAACTGCCGCTTGTGTAGGGTCTCGAAAATTACCGATGTAGAAGGTGTGGGAACCGTTACCGTAATCAATAACACCTCTTGAAAAGACACAATGTCATCGACCGGTGACACCCTCGTATGGGGGGAATCCGATAAGGTGGGCGAGTAATCCCTGGCGCTGGAAGAATCAGTATGCCGGGACCTTGACCTGTCCCTCCGGTTCCGGTGCCGGGACCGTGTCGAAGACCGACGGTCACTCCTTGACCGGTGTCTCCGTCTGGACCGTGACCTCGATCTCCTGGGCCTCGGGCGATCCAGTGGCCGTACAGGAAGCGGAAGCTGCGGAGGCAGAACCGGAACCATAGGTTGTGGAGGCCTCGTGGGTGGTGACGGGAGGCGCGGCAGAGATAGAGACCGCGGAGTAGGCCGCGGTGGAGGAGGAGGAGGTTGATGAGGGGGAATTGGAGGAAGAGGAGGACGATGAGGAGTCTCCTTGGGCAATGGAGGAGGCGTAGGTGTCCTGGGCCTAGAAGGCGAGTAGGTCTGCGAATATTCAGAGTCCGAAGACCTAACCACTCTCCTCTTTTTTTTCTGCGCAGGCCTTGACGATGAAGCCCTCGAGGCCAACCTCTTTGCAGCCGAGCGCCGGCGCCGCCGCAACCGTGGGCTCTTGTATGCAGAGGACAGGCTGACCACTGAGGCAGAGGTCCTGGCCCTCGATCGCCCCGTAGACGGCGATCTTTCCCTCCGTGACGACGACATCTTCTTCGACGTCGACCATTTCGACGTCGACACATCCCTCGACGTCGTCTCTCGTTTCCTCAACGTCAACTCTAGTCTCCTCGACTCTCGTCTCTTCGACGTTGACTCTCGTCTTCTCGAAGGCGAACGGCGGTGTCGCCTTGATGGCGAGCGCCGGTGCCTCTCGGACCCCTCTCGACGTCGACGGTGTCTCGACGACGATGCAGTCCTCGACTTCGACCTCGTCTGAGGTCTCGACGTCAGTCCCCTCGACGTCGAACGGCGACGCCGCTTCGCCCCAGAGTCCTGGGACTACGGGGAGCATATGGTGGTCATCCCTCTCGATGTCGAGGCTATCGACGTCGACGGAGATCTGTGCCTTTTCCTGGCCTTATCTTGACTGGGGAGCCCCCCAGAGGCCGAAGTACGGGCAGAGGACGAAGTCCCTCCGTGCCCAGACCCACCATGGTCCTGATGTCTCCTTACCTCCAGGCCTTGGAGACGGATTTTCTCTCTGTCCCTCAGGGTCCTCTTGGAGAAGGATCTGCAAATCTCCCAGTCTTCAGGGACATGAGAGGATGGTACACAGAGGATACACACTCTGTGAGCATCCGATTTAGCCTTCTTCCTGGAACACTCAGGGCACTTGGCAAACAAGGCAGGCATATTCGACAGGAGAGTGGCCAAAACTGGCCAAAAACCCCAGCAAAAGGAAGAAGAAGCAGTCAGACGTCGAGTGAAACACTCCAAACACTTGAAAAGTGCAGAAAAATGTAAAAATACCCAAAAAGGGAGAGCTCAATGCTCCAGGGTCCTGCTAGCAGGAGCCGGAAAAAAGAACTGAAAGTAAAAGGACTTTGGCTGTGCATCCTGGGATACCGAGGGTCTCTGGAGAGTTCCTTAAAGGCACGGTATCCCTTTTCAAGACAGATAATGGCAGCATATGGCGGCTTGTCTGTCAGTTCCCTTCCTCTCTATCATTTCAAGGATTTTGGTGAAGGGGAGTTTTCCCTGTGAGGAAAACTTGGTAAAATAGTGTTAAACCGGACATGGTGGGCTATCCTTTTCACTGTTTAGATGAAGTGGTGGCCTTTGTAGCCTTGTATATGTTAGGCTGCATTATTTGTCTTAATTCTCTCTTAAGTGTCTATGCAGGACTGCAATGAAGACAGTTTAAGAGATTATTTTTGATTGCTCCGGGGTCCACGCACATGGGCGGGACTATTCACTAGATTATGACTATACACAGAGATCCCCTACTACAGAACAGCACCAACACCCACCGACCATGCACGCAACCTAGGATTCATCCTCGACTCATCCCTCTCCATGTCTAAGCAGGTCAACACCGTCTCTTCCTCCTGCTACAACACCCTCCGCATGCTCCGCAAGATCTACAAGTGGATCCCGACCGAAACAAGAACGGTGACACAGGCCCTCGTCAGCAGCAGACTGGACTACGGCAACGCACTCTACGCAGGAATCCCAGCCAAACACCTACGACGACTACAACGCATCCAAAACGCCTCCGCCCGACTGATCGTCAATGCCCCCCGCCGTAGCCACATCACCCCCACCTGAGAGACCTACACTGGCTCCCCGTCGACAAGAGGATCACTTTAAAGCTCCTCACCCACGCACACAAAGCACTCCACAACACCGGACCAGCCTACCTGAACCGCACTCCGCTTCCACACCCCCACCCGCCAGCTCCGCTCCGCCAGCCTCGTCCTCGCCGCTATCCCCCGCATCCAACGTACGACCTCCGGCGGCAGATCCTTCTCCTACCTCGCCGCCAAGACCTGGAACACCCTCCCTACCCACATACGGCAGACCCAAGACCTACTCGCCTTCAGAAGACTCCTCAAGACCTGGCTCTTCGGACAGTAGCAGCACCCCCCTCCCCTCAGTGCCTTGAGACCCTCACAGGTAAGTAGTGCGCTTTACAAGTACTCTGATTGATTGACTGATTGATTGACTGCCTGGGGCGAGCCCGCCTTCAACAACCAGTCGTCGAGGTAGGGGAAGACTGACACCCCTGACCTGCGCAGATGAGCTGTGACCACCGCCATTGCTTTTGTGAACACTCGAGGGGCACTGGTAAGGCCGAAGGGAAGCACAGCAAACTAAAAATGCTCCTGGCCTACCGTGAACCGCAGGTAACGCCGGTGGGCCGGCAATGTGAAAATATGCGTCCTGCAAGTCCAACGCTACCATCAAGTATCTTGAACTTCTCCTTCCAGAGGAAGCGATTGACGTCCCTGAGGTCCAAGATGGGGCGCAAGGTGATGGCGAATCCTGCCACCGTGTGTGGGATGCGACCCGAAGCTCAGACTAGGAAGGCTTTGAAGTAGACATTGCGGGGGCGGAGGTGGACTGAAGCTCAAGCCGGCCCCCAGAGCCACAGCGGCGGCTGACGCGCCCACGGGCCCGCTGAGTCAAGTTCTGCGCAGGCTTCTGGCTGACCGAACGGCCAGGGGTGCCATGGCCACGAAAGGAATGAAACGTGAACGGTCGCGTTCTGGAAAGGCCCAAGGACTTGGCCGTAGCTCCAGAGTCCTTAAAACGCTCCAGTACCGTGGCAGCCTTATCACCAAACAGGCGAGTGCCGTCAAAAGGCATGTCCATGAGTGAGCTCTGAACGCCCAGGGAGAACCCAGTGGATCGCAGCCAGACGTGGTACCGAAGAGCCACGGTCGTTGAAATTGCCCTACAAAGGGAGTCCGCGGTGTCCAAGCTACAAAGAATGGCGAATCTACCCGCATCCTTACCCTCAGCCACAGCCTGAGACAGCACAGTCTGGACCTCCTCCGGGCACCGAGGCAACATCTGAGCCACAGAATCCCACACCGCGTGGGAATAGCGGCCCAGAAGGCATGCGGTGTTCACTGACCGCAGTCCTAAGCTGGCCGAAGAGAAAAAACGGTTGCCAAACTGCTCCAATCTCTTAGAGTCCTTATCAAGCAGAGCCGTGGGAGGCACTCTGGGACGTAGAAGCCTGAATGACCAGACTTTCGGGTGTAGGATGAGTGGTCAGAAAGGCAGGGTCACACGGCGCTGGGCGATGACGCCTGGCGATGTTCTTATCCAAAGGGACCCCCGTGGCGGCCCGTGACCAAGTGCCCACCAAGACTTCGGTGAGGGCATAATTAAAGGGCAGCAGCGGCTCCGAAGTGGACGCCGGCTGGAGCCCTTCAGTGAGGAGGTTTGTCTTCAGGGTCCCCATGGGGAGATCGAGGTTAAGGACCTCAGCAGCCCGACGGAGCACCACCGTATACGAGGCACCTTCCTCCATAGTGGGCGAGGGAGAGGCATGCCCCGGATCAGAGGAGACATCAAGGTCCCCAGCCTCCTCCAAGTCATCCACCCAATCCCGCTCAGAATCACACTGATGAGCAAGCGGGTACTCAAAGCTTTCCCAGTCCTCCTCCGCCAGCCCCGAAGGCAGAGGCCTCGGCGGCGGGGCAGGAAACGGTGAAGGAATAAACAGCGCCGGGAACGGGCGGGGAAAAATCCCTCCGGGAACTGGGGCAGAGGCGGAACCAGCGGTATCCACTGCGGCGCTGCCGCCGGAAGCATGGGATCACTTGGCGCCGAGGCCGGAGCGCAGGATCCTGCGGCGCCAGGGCTGGATCCGCCGAAGAAGTCGACGGACCAGCAGGATCCGGACAAGCGACCGCGGGGCCCGAAGGCGCACCGGCAGGAGCCTAAGGCCTAAAAAGGCAGTCCATGGCAGCAAGGAATTCTTGCATTTGTGCATGAGTCGCTGACGGACCCGGGACTCCCAGGCTCCAAAGGAGCCACAGGGGCGGAGCCCATTTCCCCCTCGTCCGCATCCGGGGACCGACAGGGGGACGTTGGAGAGCGAAAACGCTTCTTTGACTTTTTTGTGCCGTTTCTTACCCGAATCCGAAGGTGAAGAGGAGTGGTGGTGACGACTCCACGAGTGGTGACGGGAACGACCCCTGGATTTGGAATGGCACGGGGACGAGTGCCAAACTTCCAACAAATTTCGGGGCCATAGCCCTACAGTCCAGACAGGGTCGGGAGTCATCGTCGCGCTCCAAGCAGTAGAGACAGACGTCATGAGGGTCCGCCTCCGACCTATTGCGACGGCAGGTCCCGCAAGACTTAAAACCAAGCATCCCTATTCGCACCAGAGAAAACCAACACGAGACAAAAGTCTCAAAAAGATAGTCAAAAAATGACTAGGGTACGTGCTCTAACTGGATCTGCGCTTACTGGCGCAGAAAAAGAAAGAACTGACGACAGTGCACATGGGTGGCGCCTAAGTAGTCTCCGTGATGTCATCTCGGCACATACGACGCCAGCGACGGAGCCGTAGGACGACACCTACTGACGCGCAGGGGAACTGCTAAAGCAAAATATTCCGGATCCAGTCTGACGCCTCGAGATATTCTAAGGTAAGGAATCTACCACTAACGTGTCTCTTTCAGATAGAAAGCTTAAATCGTAATCTATTTCACTGAGATGCACAAAACATTTCATTGAGACACAGAAACAGATATCTTTTAAAAAGACAAATATCTCCTGGTTCTCCTCTGAACTGAAAAATCTCAAAAGTAGAGAATAAAGAGTAGAAAGACTCTGTAAGGGGGCTACGATCCAAAACATGAAGTAGCCCTCGCTAAAGCTGCAACTAACTACAAGAATAAAATAAAAGTTGACGAAGCAAACCTCTTGCTTGTATCTAGCGAGACCAGCTGCCAAACTAGCTAATGCATTTTTCATATTGTCTCAGAAATACAGGAACCGAGAGGTAAGACATGCAGTCTTACTTTGTCCAATAAAATCTGTGAAGGCACTGCCAGTATTCAAGATTTCATCTCCAATGAAAGCATCTCCAAACCAGATTTAATACGCAAATGTTCCCAGATGCCTACAGATTAACCCCAGCATGTCTTACTTCACCATGTTATACAAGAACAACTCATAGAAGTGATTAAAAACACTCGCCTCAAGCTTTCCCAAGGATATTGTTCCAGCGAGAATAAAGCAGCAACTTCAGAATAATGCAGATCCTCCTCTAAATCTCAGTCCATTTGCTCACGGGATTTTCCTCCACCTCTGGAGGGCCTTTGTTGACAAAGCTTACTCATAACCCCTTTGACTTAAACTCTGCCCCATCTCCTTGCTTCTCTGTCTAGGCAAAGTGGTCAAAATACTCACCTAAGCACAACTGAAGCAGTTCATCAAGTTCAACTCTGATGAGCAACAAGGTTTCTGCCCAGGGCATCGCACCAAACTGGCAGTGCAATCAGTGCTGGATGTTATGAGGGAGCTTGTAGAACACAGGTGAAATCAGAATGCTGATCCTGTTAGATCTGTTTGCAGCTTTCAATATCATTCATCGTAATATTCTATTCTCCACCTTAGAAGAGGACAGCTTTAGAGGCACAGTTCAACTGTGGACTATATCCTTCCTCTTCGGCAGAAATCAAAGAGGAGGACCATCTCCTTTGTCATCTTCAATAAAATCACCAACTTGTCGGGTCACCCAGGTGTTCACTTTGTCTCCCTTCCTCTTCAACGTTTATGTTTGATACCCCTAGCCATACTTACTCCTCAACAGGTTGTTGGGAGATTTACTTATACACAGATGGTACACATCTGGATTTTGGCCTCCCTCACCTTTATAGGCAATCTCAACTTGGCAAAGTCATCAGACTCTTGCCAGTGCACTATTTACAATTCATTACTGGATGTCTGATATCAGCAATGATGGATATTCAATTTGCCCTAAAAAGTACAATTTATTGGAAATCAGCTTGGTGGCTGGAAGGTTTGGGGCCTCCTCGTGTGCCTGATAAAGTAGTCCATGATCTTGGTGTTTGCCTAGACAGTGCCCTTTCATCTCAAGTCACCAAAGTGGCTCAGAGCTGCAATTTACAAATCAAAACCTATAAAAGAGTTCATCATTTATTCTGGCTAACCTACATACCATGGTAATAATTGTCCTAGACCATTCAAGGTTGAATTATGCCAACACAATCATCTTGGCAGTGCCAATAAAGCTACCCTGTTAAATTTGGCTTATCCAGAATTTGGACACTTTTAATTAATGGCACTAGTAGAAAAGACCACATTACTTCAGTGTTAAGATTTCTTTGATTGCTCCCTATTTGACTGAAGGATGATTTTGAGGCCATGAAAACTGTACATGGGGCATTTTACACGGAATCTCCAGTGTTCCTGGGGAAACAATAACTTGGTAGCCCAGATCTCTGTACTGGGGTGAATGTATGACATTGTTCTGCATTCTGTCTATCATTTGTTGTTTTTTGCAACTAACTTGGTAGCTGCCACCAGACAGTGAGATAATCTGCCTTTGGCCCTCCTGGCTTAACCAGATCAGTTCCATGTCAGGTGATTCTTAAAAATATGCTTTTTAATTTTTAAATCTCTTTATTTGCATACTTCATTGCACTATTACCTTTGTAATGTTGATTCTAGGCACCTTAAGTATAAATTCTGGATTGATGCACAAGTGTACACAGTTTTGCGAAAGTTCAAGGAGGTTTGTTGAGGAAGGTAAATTTCAATGACTTATCTAAACTCTAACTGATCCATTGAGTGATGGATTGTAGAACCAGAACCCCCTCTTCTGACAGCTTTGCCTGCCTTGGTATTCAAGATGGGAACCAGAAACTGGATGGATTTTTTGAGAAGCACGTGGGACTTGGCCATCTAGAACGAGAGGTCAAATTTACTAAACAGGTATTGTACATTACTATGTGTTGTGTCTTTGTGAAAGAACTTCCCCTTCCACAGCCAATCGGCCACATTCTGGAAGCCTCTATATCCTTGATGACACAGAATACCCGCCAGTGGTGCCATGCACTTAGTAAATATCTTTAGTGCCAATTTGAAGACAAAGGGCAGAGTCATGAATTGATAGCGGAACCCTATACCACAACTTTTAAAGACTTTCAATACTTGATGCGGATAGCTATTTAGAAATATGAATCCTGTCGATCCAGACAAGTCAAAAACTCCCCTTCTTGTACTAAATGCAAAACTTTCTCCAGGATCATCGTAGGTATCTGTTAAGCTGCTGAAAATTCTGAATAGTACGCATTCCCCTAATTATTTCTTGACAAAGAAAAACCTACAGTAAAATCAATTTCTTCTCTGGAATTTGAGTATGGGCTCCATGGCCCCTCGATGCTGATATGTGGTTTTACACAATGGAACTTACGTCAGTCTCTGGAAAGACTCATGTGTGCTGGTACTTTATCAGATCCAGCACGCACTGGTTGGAAGTGACAGTTTGCCATAGGGCGAGCAATGGAGACGAGGCTGACATGAAGACACTGACAGCATGAAGAGTCTGGTTTCCGCTGACTAGTAGTCCTCTTTTCGGCTGCTGGTTGGAGTACCAGGAGAAAGGCAAATTCTTAGATAGGGCGGATTACAGGACTGTATATAGCAGGGCATTTGCAAGGCTTGTTGGCTTGAAATTTGCTGCAGGTGGAATCTGCCCTTTCCTACAACAAAGGGTATCTGTTGTTGATAATGCAGCACAACAAAAGAGTGTGGTTTCAGTGTGCGATTTAACAGATTAACTTCTTTTAACTTTGCTCCTTCCTTGGTAAATAAAAGACAGGACTAAGGAATGGAGATAATTTTAATCTCACTCCCTTTTTAAATATCTCTCTAATTTCTATTCACAAAGGTAAAAAAACAGACGGTCTCCCTCCGGGCGGAAGATCACTCAGAGAACCGAACACCCGAGTGATTAGACCCACTTATTCTACAAGCAGAGAACCAACATATACCGCTCCACAAGCATAATGTGAATGAGGGTCTCCAAAGGATGAGATTATAAGATCCTGGCAAAAAATAGGACATATGATTTATTCCCCATTGATCTTTACTGTAATTAAATCTATGCCAAATGAGTCCCTGAGATATGCGTAAAGTGGCACTGCACTTTCTTCATGATGAGCCCATTGTGCTGATCTACAATTTATGATCAGGACATTTTGCAATAAACTGTATGGCTCCCTATACTCAGTCCTAAAGCTGATCACTTCATATTTCAAAAGCACATACTGTCAGCTGATCCACTTGCCAATCCTAGCCGGCACCAACTGGGTTCCTTGAGGTTTCAAGGCAATCTATGGTTTACGACCTCACCGAAAAGATGGGCGCCTACAAATTCTGTCCTTTGTGTAATTTAAGATACCCAAGTCCCACTTTCCCCATACCATGCCTGTCTGAGACTGGTGTATTTTCAGTTGTAAGTTAATTATAGTGCACTGCAACTACTCGCATACTGCTTAAAAATTACAACTACACAACGTACCCAAAGATTGGGAAGCCAAGTGGCAAGCAGCTAAAATTCACATTCAGAAGCAGTGGTGATCAGGTTGCAGAACCGAGACCCAGAATTAGAGCTTCCTACTGGGATGGCTCGTAGCAATGATCCAGCGGAGCTGAAAGATGTGCATACCCAACTGCTTGAATGGTGAGGATTTCTGACATCTATAGATACAGAAATAGATTTACATACAAGTTGTCTTGATGAAATGAAAGAACATCTTGACAAACTCTCCTGCCAGGATATGGCAAAGCAACATATCTCGACCCAAAGAAGACTCCAAAGTGCAAGCAAAACTTCAAAAGGAACTGAAACTGGAACGGGATAAGGTTCAAGACAAGAATAAGGACTTGGAGACATTCTGGATCAGATGCAACCTGCACATAGTTGGAGTTTCAGAATCTACCAGTATGAACCGTTTATTAGACTAAGGGGAAAATATGTTGTCAGACATATTTGGGAGTTAAAACCTATCACCAATATTTATAAAAGAAAGGGCACACTGTTCAATGCCACCTAGAAAGGAAACAGGTGCCACTAGTCACCCAATCATCATAAAGCTACTCAACTGTTCAGACAGGGGCAAAATACTTCAGATGCAGAGGGAAAAGACCGAATTTAATATGCAGGTGTCTCGATCTCCTTCTTTACAGACTTTACTCAAGCAATGCAAGAGGTCTGTAGCAAGTTTAATCTCACCAAGAATAAATTAGGAGAGCTGGGAATACAATACGCAATGCTATATCGTGCCTTAAAGGGCAGCCTTCGTGTGTTTCCCTCCCCTGAAGAGGGGAAAGCCTTTATAAAAAACTGGTTACGTTAAAAAAAGGGATGGGGGAAAAGTTCTACATCTAGCACCTCACAAGGGCACCTCAGTGATGTGGAGTTATGAGCTGTTGGCACCACTGCACTGTCATTTACGGGTCGGTGCTGTTTACGAGCTGGAGCAGACATCTCTACTCCAATAAAGTACATTAAGTATATCGATAGCTATTTAATTGAAGTGTGTGAAATGTAGATATGATTTCAGAATGTATGCCTGCAGTTTTCGGAGTTACTTATGATCTCAAAGCAAAAAAGTCTGCTACCTTTCAGTTCTCTTACTATCCACTAGATATTTAGGCTGGACACAAATATCTAAAATTGCACCTCTGGACACCCCAGGCTGAACATAAACGACTGTAAAATATGAGGTATTGATTAACAATGCTGTTGTTCCAAAGGGATTATTCATTGATAAATTGGGGCTCGAGGTGGGAGTGGTAGAAATTAGTAGACAACTACACAAGTTAAACATTTCACAGCAGAGAATGTAAAACAAGTGAATTTCCTAGATAGACTACTGCAGTCGGTGAACAGACAACATATAAAGTAAAACTACTGTCCTGGAATGTCAGAGGGATTAATAATTATAAGAAGGGTAGACTGATGCTGATAAATCTCAATAAAGAATCTAACTACCTTCACACACGGCAGTCCCCTCATGTATTAAGACTTATTTACAGCTTTTAGTTCCCTGAAGAAGGGTGCTATACCCAAAATGCATTGGAGCATGAGGAGTATGAACTAATAAAATTGGATCAAACATCATGTATGAAATCAATCACGGACTGAATTCATATGAAGAAACATAAATATGAATAAGTGAACATTGACCTGAGAATTGGTGTTTATACGAAGCACACCGCTTTTACAACCCCTCACGGGGCCCAGTTATGCCTGAGGGGACGTCCCCTATAGTTGGGTACGCAGTCTATACTTATGTAAGTGTACATGACTGGCGTACACACCCAAGGAGCACACGTAACCTTCGAAACTTATATACAAAACAGGTTGTGCACAAACAGCTATACATTAATTTAATATGGGATCCGATCCATTGATCATGGCACACCTACAATTCACATTCGATTACACATCATGGCGTACGATGAGATATCAAATCTCACAGACCTGAGGGCTGACACCTTCGCATTTGCTAATGAGGAAGCTTCATGGATCTATGCATTAATACATGAGGAGACAACACAATCAACCACCCACAGGAACAAAGAACAGAACATTAGACAATTATTGTATTTATCCAAACGTGAGATCAACCAGAGACTACAGGCAAGAACTTTTAACAAGTACCATCGAGCGCAGCATATACCACAGGGTCTGAGAATGGCACTAAAGCCTTCTCTATGCAAGAATGCACAAACATTTAAAGAACTGTGGTTTGCAATCTTGAATAAATGCTCACTTGATCTGATTCTCCTAATTATCGAAGAGCTATCAAACATACTTGAAGATTTATCCAAAGAAATAGTATTGGGCACAACGGAACTCACCAACTCCATGTCCACAGAAGATTGGTCAAAAGTGTTACAGGATATTAATTAACAACTTACCAAACATTCGCAAGAGGTTAACGAGAGAAAGATACAAAAATTCCGCTGAGCTACAGGGGCCTACAAGCTGGGAGAGGTATACAGCTGGGCGGAGGTGTACGCACGCCGCCGTCAAAACAGACCAGATACACAACAATTGGAAACATCATCTTCAGGTAGTGATATATCTAACAGACCGAGGACGCATTCAACAAACCAAGATTACAAAAACAACTGACCACATCCAGCGAACAGCCACACACTTCTGGAGAGCCTTTTTTAGAAGTAGGCCAACAGGAAAAAGAAGACCCCAGAGGGACAAAGGAAAAAGAAGCCCAAAACACCAGTAGCACCTCGGCTGGAGGGAAGAAGGACAAGGGGAAGGAAAAAGAAGTGAAATTAATTTGGTAATCAATATTTCAGATGAACCATTGTAAGAAATAGAAATCAGTACATTACAAAAGGGAATGTCCTTCGTACCAACGACACATACTACGAGTTTAGAACTCGAAGTGAGCTTCTTTAAGTTAATGAGAAAATTACAGCTTAGATATTTTTATGAAAATGTTGTACAAGAACAACGTACCAGACAAACAGATCAACTGCGAGGCCTCATACCCTACAGTACATGCATGCCACATATCAGTCATAAGACCCTGGATACGTTTGGAAATTTGGTAAAAATCGACTTGTCCAAACTAAGACAGACAGAGAAAAGGCAATTTTACGCAAAAAGAATTTGGTATTTTTAAGAAAATTGCCAATAATCCAAAGATCATATGCCAGAAGGTGGATAAAGGAGGAGCCATCGTGGTCATTAACACCACGTATTATGAAAGCAAAGTAGATAAACATGTCTCAGAAGAAACTATTTACATGAAATTGACACCAATCCGACAGACTCTTTTGCAAACCTACTAAAATCAATCAACAACAAAGGATATTAGAATGGAACCATTAATGATAGAACAAAAAAATGTGTGATACAAGAAAATCCAAGAAGCTCTATCATATATATGGTACCGAAAATACATAAGGACATTCAACACCCTCCCTTCCGCCCAATCGTGTCTTCCAAGTGAAGTATACATGAACCCATAGGGCAATTTTTAGACAAGTACCTCAAACCGAGTGTGATGAAAATGAAAACTTATGTCAAAGACACAACGTACTTTTTGACTAAACTACAACATGTCACAATTGAGAAAGATGAACCTATTCTTTTATGTACTATGGACGTAAAAGCCTTATATACTTCCATACCGCATCAATCGGGTATTGAGGCTATTGAACACACACTGTTACAAACGAACATGGACTCAGATATTTTGATGAAACTACTGTATTTTACTTTATTTCAAAGTTATTTTAAATGGAAATACCAGTGGTTCCTCAACAGTCAGGAACTTCTATGGGCAATTCGGCAGCGCCTGCCAATTTGTTCATGGAAAGATATGAAGAAGAACACATTCTCACTAAACATCCGTGGAACACATACAGTAAACTTATTCTTAGATACATCAATGATATCTTCCTATTATGGAATGGACCTAAAACAGAGCTCATTGAGGCACTTCAAAAACCTAACCAGGTGGATGAAAGAATTCAGTTCACATCCGAAATCCATGAGTAAAGAATTACGTTTCTAGACATAGAAATCACAAGAACGGACACAGGATTTGAAACAGACATTTACCAAAAACCTGCTGATCGCAATAATAATACCTTGCATTACCATAGTTTCCTTCAAGACAGTTTAAAACAACATTTTCCATATTCCAAAATGCTCAGGGTAAAAAGAATAGTGTCACAACCCAGTACAGTTAACATACTAATTAACGAAATGGAACAAAGGTTCGCAAACAGAGATTACCCAAAGACAATATTGGAACAAGCTAAAATTTGCAGTGTACAAAAAACACAGAGTGAACTTCTTGCCAAAACAGACAGAAAAGACAATACACGTATTGTTGTAGTTTCGAAATATTCGACAATGAGCAAGGCCTATCGACGGATCATAAAACAACACTGGTCCATTTTAGTTCAAGAACATGAGTTCAACAACATATTCAATGAATTACCAATATTTGTGTATCAGAGAAGCAGTAATATAGGAGAAATATTGAATCCCAATAAATAAGAGAGGACTACACACAAGGGTACGGTACCATGCCACAAATGCAACAATTGTGGTAATGCCACCAAAGGACACACAATAACACATCCACGGAAAGGAAATAGAATTAAACTACGAGTGACTGTGACATGCAACACCATGAATGTTGTCTATTTATTAAAATGCCCATGTGGCCAAGCATATGTTGGCAAGACTGAGCGCAAGATTAAAACAAGACTTAATGAACATAAGTCTAACATTAATAATAACAATCTGAAATCCACAGTAGCCAGCCATTTTGCAGAAAATAAACACAGCATCAGCCAAATCAAATTTTTGGTTTTGGAAGTCATCACTAAAGAGGAGGGGTGAGATAACAACAAATACCTATTACAAAGAGAGAACTATTGGATAGAATGACTTGAAACCATGAAACCAGTTGGGATGAATGATAGAATGGAATATACTTGTTACCTATAGGAATTTACTTGTTACCTATAGGAGTCTCCGGAAGATCTATGTAAACAGATAATCTAGATTTTACTGTTTATTTTGGTTAATTATAATTTTTGTTTAGATTTATCACCACGGATGTAACATACACTGAATTTAGCTTCTGTAGTTTTCACCTCATATTTTCGTATTTTAGTTTCACCTTACATTTTCGGTTGAAATCCGTTTGTATGGAACACTTTTTTTATTGTTAGCTTACTGCCATCATAGAATATATTCATGACTGTGGACAATACGGTACCTTTAGACTATTACCCATTTAGATACCCTGTTTCAAGATGGCGACCAGAGAGCCAGTAACTGTCTGTCTTCACTGTTTATACACTGCACGCGACCTCACTATCCATTCCCCCACACGGGAAACATATCACCAAAAACCGACGGAGAACACCACACGCGAACACTCCTGTAAGTAGTTTGTTCTTACTGGATAGAGATATTGCATGAATGGTCATTAAATCTCTAATCGATAGAAGACACCGTTTTGAGCAGTAAAGAGGAGATAGTACCTGAAACGCACATGTTTGCTGTAAAACCGGGGGGCACCTCATATGACTAACGCGAAACGTGAACCACCGACCTATATGGGAAATCAAATTATATTCAGCTTCAACAGGTAGACGCATGTCTAATTTACGCATCAGCATATCGTTGAGTATAAATGATAGTACCGGTAACACTCACCTTGGGATAAAACCTAGGTCACTTTATATCATTAACACACAACTCGACTCACTTTTTACCACGCGCACTTTAACCTTATTTGAATGAAGTAACTCCTCCCTCACCAGTTGTTTTCTGAATTTTACCACAACATTAGTCAACGCTAACTACCTTATGAGTCACACACGGCAGTCCCCTCATGTATTAAGACTTATGACATTATTTACAGCTTATGGTTCCCTGAAGAAGGGTGTTATACCCAAAATGTATTGGAGTATGAGGAGTATGAACTAATAAAATTGGATCAAACATCATGTATAAAATCAATCACGGAGTGAATTCATATGAAGAAAAATAAATAGGAATAAGTGAACATTGACCTGAGAATTGGTGTTCATACGAAGCACACAGCTTTTACAACCCCTCACAGGGCCCAGTTGTGCCTGAGGGGACGTCCCCTATAGTTGGGTACGCAGTCTATACTTATGTAAGTGTACATGACTGGAGTACACACCCAAGGAGCGCACAAAACCTTCGAAACTTATCTACAAAACAGGTTGTGCATGAACAGCAACATATTAATGCAGTCTGGGACTGCCATGTCGACTTGGCAAGTGCACCCACTTGCCAGGCCCTAACCTTCCCTTTTCTTACATGTCAGTCACCTCTAAGGTAGGCCCAAGGTACCCCTGTGGGCAGGGTGCAGTGTATGTGAAAGGTAGGACATGCCCTGGTGTGTGTGGCATGTCCTGATAGTGAATTACTGCCAATTTCGTCTTTCACTACTGTAAGGCTACCTGTTCCCATTGGAGAGAATGGGAATTTGTTTATAACATCTTATAAACATAACTGGCCCTGGGAACAAGGTATAGAAATAAAGTTTAGTATGCCTGAACTCAGAATCTAAAGATGCATCTTTTAGTGAAGGTGATGTTTACATTCTGGGTTTGAAAACACCACTTTTAGAAAGTAGATATTTTCTTGCTCAGCCATCCGGTAGGCCTCTGCAGGGTTTGTGGATTGACTATCTGGTTTTGGGATGACAGGGGCTGGGGAGGAGCAGTGGCTCCGGAGAGTCTTGGTGGGTCAGGAAAGGGCTAAATAGACCTGGGCTGCATTTAGAGTATGGAGAAGAGATTTCCTTTCACCTGAATGGGCCTAGTCTGCCTCTGACAATGCCGTCTCCACCTCCTGCCAGGATGCTACAGCAGAGAGGGCAGAACTGGTTCTGGCTGGGCACAGACACTCTCTGCCTGAGAGGACAAAGGATTTTGGACTATAAAAAGTGGGGCCCAAACCCCTGAACTTTACAACTCTTTTGGACCAAGAAGACTGCCAAGAAGAAGAGCAGCAGCAGTCTGAAAAAGAGTTTTGAGAACAGCCTGTCCTACAGCTGCTTGCTGTTTGGAATGTACATCTACACAATAGTGTTTTGTGAACGTATGTATGGTAGACCATGTGGCTGCTCTACATATTTCCTCTAGAGGAATGTTTCCTAGGAAAGCCATGGATGCCCCTAGTTTGCGTGTAGAATGCGCTCTTGGGGGAACTGTTAAAGTGCGTTTTGCTTTTAGATAACATATTTGGATGCACTTAACTATCCATCTGGCTAACCCAGATTTTGAAATGGGGTTGGCTTTATGTTGTGGTGAGAAGGCCACAAACAACTGTTTAGTCTTTCGAAAATCCTTAGTTCTATCAATGTAGTAAAGAAGTGCTCTTTTGACATCTAGTGTGTGTAGAGCCCTTTCAGGTACTGACTGTGGATTTGGAAAGAACACTGGCAGTTCTATTGTTTGATTGTTATGAAAATGGGATACCACTTTGGGCATGAATTTAGGGTTTGTTCTAAGAACTACCCTATTTGCATGTATTTGGATAATTGGCTCTTGAATAGTTAGGGCTTGTAGCTCGCTAACTCTTCTAAGTGAAGTAATTGCAACTAGAAATGCCACCTTCCATGTTAAAAATTGTAATTCACATGAATGCAATGGTTCAAATGGTGGTCCCATTAGTCTGGTTAAAACGATGTTTAGGTTCCAGACAGGTGAAGGTGGGTGTTTTGGGGGGATTATTCTCCATGAATGCTTTAATTGCAGGCACTCTGAATAGTGAAAGATGCTGTCTGTTTTGAAGATAAGCTGCAATGGCAGCTAAGTGTATTCTTATGGAAGAATAAGCTAGATTGCAACAGTGTAGGTGCAAAAGATAGCAAATGATATTTTGCGTTGAGGCATCTAGTGGGTTTATGTCATTGTTATTGCAGTAAATGACAAAACGCTTCCACTTTGCAGCGTAACAAGCGCTGGTTGTAGGTTTTCTTGCCTCCTTGATAATGTTCATACAGTCAGGAGGTAAGTTTAGGTACCCAAACTCTAAGACTTCAGGAGCCAGATCGCAAGGTTCAGTTGTTGTGGATCTGGGTGTTGTATGTCTCCATGGCTCAGAGTGAGGAGAGCGGGTGTTAGCCGCAGTCTTTGATGAGGCACCACGGAAAGTTCTAGGAACGTTGTGTACCATGGTTGCCTCGCCCATGTCGGGGCAACCAGGATTAGTGTCAGTGAATGCTGGCGTAGTTTGCGTGCCACTAGCGGTATTAACGGTGCTGGGGGAAAAGCGTACGCAAATCTGCCTGACCAGTTCATCCATATCGCATTGCCCTGCGACTGCGGATGTGGAAACCTGGCGGCAAAGTACTGGAATTTTGCGTTTTCTCTTGTGCGAACAGGTCTATCTCTGGTTGTCCCCACTGTTGGAAGTATGGTTGGAGCACTGTGGGATGAATCTCCCACTCGTGAAGCTGTTGGATGTGTCTGCTGAGCAGATCCGCTATTTGGTTGTGTTTGCCTGGGAGGTGTTCCGCCATGAGAAAAATGTTTCTCTGGATGGCCCACTTCCACATGCTTTGTGCTAGATGTGATAGCTGTGGACAGTGTGTTCCTCCCCGTTTCTGTATGTAGTACATTGCTGTCATGTTGTCCTTCCGGATCAACACGTTTTTGTTGCATAAATGTACTTTGAACGCTTTCATTGAGAGAACATTTGCCATCATTTCTAGCACGTTGATGTGCATTTTCTTCTGTTGTGGTGTCCATAGGCCCTGCACTGTGTACTGAAGTACATGGGCTCCCCATCCTATCAGGGATGCGTCCGTTGTCAACACTATTTGTGGTACAGGCTCTTGGAACAGTCGTCCCTTGCAAAGGTTTTGTGGATTCCACCAATGCAGAGTTGTATGCACGACTGGTCACCAACACTAGGTCTTTTAATTGTCCTTGAGCCTGGTTCCACTGTCGTGCCAAGCACTCCTGTAGCGGACGCATGTGTAGTTTGGCGTGAGGGACTATGAAGATGCACGAAGCCATCATGCCTATGAGTTGCATAAACACTCGGGCAGAGAGCGAGTGTTGGGGCTTGAACTTTTGGATTAGTAGCTGCATACTGTTTATTCTTGCAGCGTTTGGGTATGCTTTTGCTGTTAGAGTATTTATTGTTGCTCCCAGGTACTGCTGTACATGGGATGCTGAAGGTGAGATTTTTGGTAGTTCAACGTGAAGCCTAGGCTGTGCAGTAGGTGAATAGTTTTTGACATGTGGCTGGCACACTGCTGGGCTGACTTTGCTTGTATTAGCCAGTCGTCCAGGAACGGATAGACATGAATATGTTGTCTTCTTAAATGTGCAGCCACTGTCGCTAGGCATTTTGTGAACACTCTCGGGGCTGTTGTTACACCAAATGGAAGGACTTTGAATTGGTAATGTTGATTTAGTAGCGTGAACCTGAGATACTTCCTGTGAGCAGGGTGTATCGGGATATGGAAATATGCGTCTTTGAGGTCCAAGGTTGCGAGGAAGTCTCCTTGCCGCAACAGTGGTAACACTTGTTGTAGAGTGAGCATATGAAAATGCTCCGATAAGATATAATGATTTAGGGGCCTGAGGTCCAGTATTGGTCTGAGAGACCCGTCCTTTTTGGGGATGAGGAAGTATAGTGAATATACCCCTGTACCTTGATGTTCTAACGGTACTAGTTCTATGGCCCCTTTTTGCAGCATGCTGAATACTTCTTGCTGCAACAAGTTGAGGTGTTCTACAGACATAGGACGGTGTTTTGGTGGTATGTTGGGTGGCATGGAGGTTACTTCTAGGCAATAGCCATCTTGGATAATTTGCCTTACCCTCTTGTCTGTAGTGATGTTTTGCCAGACTGGTAGGAAGTGCTGTAATCGTCCCCCGACCGGTGTTATATGGTGTGGGGGTAGCGCTAAGGAGTCACTGTTTTGTGTTGGTAGAGGATCTGGTGGTGTTATTCCCTCGTACTCTGCCTTTGTTGTTATTGCCGCGGTATCCATCTCTATTATTTTTATTGCAGGTGGTTTGTGTGTTTCCCTTGTAGTTTGTGGTCTGCTGTGATGAGTTACCTCTTGCAGCACCCCTGTAATTTGAGCGACAAAATGAGCCTCTATGTTATTGTGATTGTAGGGCTCCCATAGACTTAGCTGTCTCAGTGTCCTTTTTCATTTTGTCCAGGATTGTATCTACCCCTGGACCAAATAAGTAGTCAGGATTGACTGGCTGGTTTAACAAAGTGGACTGGACTTCATTTTTAAAACCAGAAATGCGTAGCCACGCATGTCTCCTGATCATAACACTGGTGTTAACAGACCTGGCCGCCGTGTCAGCCACATCTAAGGCACATTTAATGGAGGCGTTAGTGATTAGCTTTCCCTCCTGTACTAGTTGTTCAGCCTGGTCCTTGTAAGGTTCAGGTAAATGCTGGAGAAGTGCTTCCAAGGTGTCATAGTGTGCCCTGTCATACCTAGCTAACAGGGCTTGCGTGTTAGATATTCTCCATATGTTAGCTGCTTGTGCGGCTACCCTTTTCCCGGATGCCTCAAAGATCTTTGATTCTTTGTCTGGAGGTGGAGCTTCTCCAGTTCTTTGAGAGTTTGCACGTTTACGTGCATTTGCTACCACTAAAGAATCTAAAGGCAGTTGTCCTTTAATATATGTAGGGTCTAGTGGTGCTGGCCTATATTTTCTCTCTATTCTTGGGTTAATAACCCGTGCCCTAGTGGTATCTTTAAATATGTCTCCTGCATGTTTAAGTACCCCTTTTAACATGGGTAATGTCTTAACAGTTCTTTCTGATGTGGCAAAAGTGTCAAAGAGGAAATCTTCCTCCACAGGGTCTGCATGCATGTCCACATTGTGATAGAGGGCTGCCCTTTCAATTAGTGAATTAAAAGCAGCTGTGTCTTCTGTAGGAGAAGGCCTAGCAGGGTATGCAGATGTATCAGGAATGGGTTGTGAGTCATCAGGATGTACTGGGTCAACCCATGGTTGTGTTTGACTATCTTGGTCAGTGTCTACTGGATAGTTGTATTCCTGGTCATATTCCTCATCCACCTCTTCATCTGAGTGTGTGGGTGTATATGAGTAAGGGTTAGGCCTAGTTGGCTGAATAGGCTCAAATAGAATAGGTGAAGTAGAACAGTCCCTTTTCTTTTTGAGTGGTATTGTGTAAGTCTCTTTCTCAGTCTCTGGTCTGATCTTCCTTTTGTAGAGAGTGAGTTTCCCAGAGTTAGGGTCAATATAAAGTTTTGAGTGTTCCACTGCTTCAGGGTCTGGATGTAAGACCTCCTGTTCAGCAGTTCTGGTTGTTTTTACCAATGTCTTTTGTTTGGTTTGTTTCGGTTCGATGCCGCTTTTTGGGTCGACCGCCTTAGGTTTTGAGGTAGGTGGTAAGCCAAACTTAATCGGTCCGATCTCCTTTTGTGGTACTACAGTTTGTTTCGGTAGTGTCTGTTTCTTCGGAGCCGGTTTTTTCCGTCTCTACAGTTTTTTTCTTTCCGATGATGGACTTGTGTCCTAGTGTCGATTTTGGAACCTGTGCTTTTGGATCGACGGCCTTTGCTTTCGGTTCCATGGCCTTTTTCGGGTCAATTTTCTTCGGCTCGATTGCTTTCTTTTGCTGAGCCATTGGTTTGTCGACGGTCTGTTTGGGGTCGACAACCTTCTTTGGATCGAGTTCCTTTTTTGTGTTATCGACTGTCGGCGCCGCCGTTTTTGGTTCGACAACCTTTTGTTTTGGAGCTGATATAGGGGCGCTGGTCTTCGGCTCGACGACCCTTGTGTGTGACTCCGATCGTTCGACGTAGTTTGGCCCGAAGACCGTATTGTCGATGAGTTTCTTCGGTCTCGACTCCGATGGATCGACGTAGTGTGGTCCAAAGACCGTGTAGTCGATTAGTTTCGGTTTCGTTTTTGGTTCCAAAACTCTTGGTTTCGATATTACCAATTTCGGAGTACGTTGATCCGATGGCTCTTTCGTAATATTCTTAGCCGAGCTGTATTGCGGGGCTATAGAATGTGTTTCGAGATCTTGGCTAAGGCCTTGTGGCGATGCCTCGACCTGAGCCTGTGGAACCATGGAGGTATAGGTTTGGGGCGCCGTACTCACGGTAGGCCCCGTTTCATCAGTGGAGTCGTCCTCTACGGCTCCGATTCCTTGTTCGTCATCCCCTACCTCGACGATGTCTTCTTCGTCGTCGATGTAGTATTCGGAGTCATGCTCTGAATCTTGATCCGACTGTTGTTCATATTCTTCGGCTTCGACAAGATCTTCTTCGTCGCCGAAGACATTTTCCGGCTCTGGCGCTGGTTTCTGCATGGTTAGCCTAGCGGCCCGTCGAGTCCGAAGTGTCTTTTTTTTAACGAAATTGGGCACAGGCTAGCAGTCGGATTCATTATGTTCCGGAGATAAACACTTGTTACATACAGGGTGTTTATCGATATGTGGGTATTTTGAGTTACAAAGAGGGCATCTTTTAAATGGGCTCCGTTCCACCGCGGCCCTATTCGACGTCCCAAGTTGAATAAAGTTTGTAAAGAAGCTGTCGGCACCGATTCGAGACAATACCGACGATACCGAAGGCCTTTTGGCCTTTAGAAAGCGCAGTTTCGAATCCGAACTTCGAGTAAAGGAAAGTACATCCGAACCCAATGGCGGAAAAAAACAATCTGAGGATGGAGAGGATGCCCATGCGCACTGTAGTCCAGGGGAGGAGCCACCTATCTCGTGATACTTCGAAGACTCTTCCAGGACAACAATGTGCAATTATCCGGACCCAACACTAGGCGCCGATCTATGCACAGATATGAATTCAGCAGCCCACATGCCTCGAACCTACCATTTTGCTGAGATCTTTGCTGTGTTGGCCTGCAGTGGCTGTTTCTGTCTTGGGCAGTGAAAGGACTGGACTAAACTTTCTGCAACTTCTTTCTTTGAGTATCTCCAAGGGCTTGAGGTAGAGCTTGCCCCCTGTTCAAGAAGTCTCAGGAACAGCAAAGACTTAAAGTTCTTCTGCCATCAACCCAAAGCAGCTGCCGACGCCGCTGCCGACTTCATGTCCTGAAGGCACCGCAAAGTACTGCTGCAATGCTTCACCACAACCCTGGTCTCACAGACGACGCCACCGAGCCACTGCTCGCACCGCGACCTGTGGGCCCCGCACTGCGCACTGCCCCGTTTCACGCCGCTGCCTTGGTATCTCCGATAACGCCACTTCACGCGGAAATCAAAGCCGCTGCTTGCACCGGAGTTCGAGGGCACCCTTCATAAAGTTACACGCGACACTGCCCTCCTCCCACACCTCAGATTTGGTCTACCGAAGACAGGCCATCGACTCCAGTTCGGCAGCCGACTACAGCGCTTCAGCAATGACGACGACGCTGCCTGCACCGTGACCTGCCAGGACCGGGACGAGAACATCACCACTTTGCACCGCGACCTTGGTCTCACCGACTATGCCATTTGACGCCGTCACCGAGCCGCTGCTCGCACCTTGACCTGAAGGCATTGCACGCTGCACCGCTGCACTTCGCACCGCAGCACCCTATGCCAGCGCTCCTGACTTCTACGGCGAGGAGTTCGATCTGCAACAAGTGTTACTTCAAGGGCCCGACGACTCCTGCACCGACCTCCAGAACCGACGTCGTGCTTTCAGAGCTCAACGAGAGGCCGCCAACGACCTGCGTTTATAAAGGTACTGTTTTGCTGGTCTTCCCGACACTATAGTTGGCCTGGTATGCCGCGGTCAGCCTGAACTGTTTGGATTTGTTTGTTCACAACGCTGCAATAGCCCCGGATGGAGGAACTGTATTTCAAGGTTATTTCGATAACTGAAGATTTCTAAGTACTGCATTGTGGCTTTTTATCGCTTTTTGGTCTTGTCTTAAGTATATAAAAATATTGGATATTTTTCTAAACTGGTGTGGTGTCCTTTTGCAGTGCTTACACTGTATTATTGTTGGTTATGTGCAAAAGCTGTACACACTGCCTCTAAGATAAGCCTGACTGCTCATGCCAAGATACCTAGGGGGTGAGCAGGGGTTATTTTAGGAGTGTAACTCCCTTATCCTCACTAGAAGGAAGGGTCCCGACTCGGACAAGGTGCAAACCACTGCCAACTAGAGACTCCCATTTCTAACAGGAGGGCAATGCAGCCTTCTCTGTTACACGATTACTTAAATAAGGCAACTCTAGCCGGCTTGAGATAAACTAATGAGAACCACTATGTCCCCCTTTAACAGTTCAAGAAATAAAGGGAGTATAAAATCAATGTGTAATGGCTTGGCTTCTGGGAGTGATGTATATCCTATAGAATTGTATAAGGAGTATACAGAAGATCTAGCCCCATTTTTGAGGTGTCTAACAAAACCTTTGAGTGTGGCGAGTTACCCTTAAAACTAAGGGAAGCTGTTTTAATAACTCTTCTTTAGCCAATAAAGCCACCCAACCTGTGTGAGTCGACTGACTTTGATTAATACTGTTAAAATTTTGGTTAGAACCATTACCAAGTCTGCTTCCGTTGTCCCTTGATTTGATAAGACGGACTCAGGCTTTATCCCAGACACGTCCACTTCAGATAATTCCTGCATGCTATTTGCTGGAACCCACTAAATCAATTATGACATCCATGTGGGGTTGTGGCCTTTTAAGAAGTGGCAAAGGTATTTGGTTCAATCAAACGGGTTTTCTCCTATCAGTTTTACAGAGGCTGGGAATCGGTACAGCAATGACAGTGGATTACCATTTTGTACGTCATTACTAACCCTAATAGGTAGGGTGACTAGATAAGACTGTCCCCTATATCTTCTCATTTTTGTCCTCGCTAGTATATTAAGCGAATATCATCGAAAGTACTATGAATGTATGTAGATGACTTTGTTGCTGGTAAGAGACCCAGGATTGAATTATTCCCCATCATTGAAGAAATAGCAACATTTGGCAAATAGTGAAGCCTAAAAAGTAACAGGTGAAACTCACTGTTAATGTCATTGACCAGAGATACGAGTGTATTCCATAGAAGTGAAAGCTGCAGGACACATTACCTAGGGATACAAAACATTTGGGACATACAGGTGATCCTCAGGGAAAACACCTGAGATGCATGACTAACATTACTAGTCTGGTAGATAAGATTAAACTACCATTAACAATGGAAAGCAAGGTTGCACTCATGAAAATGGTCTTCATACCTAAACATTTATACCTGTTCCAAAATATAGCTTTTCCATTTGACAAGGCTTTTTTTTAACCACACCTATCATAGATGATCAGAATGGCATGGGTTAGTTGACAACCAAGAATTGTGAGGGATAATCAGCAGTGCTCATAAGATATAAGTGGCTTTTTTGGCCCCAAACTTTGAAGTTTACTATTTAGCAGTCCAGACACAAGTTGCTCACTATTAGCAGCTTTCCACAAGGCAAAATCCACACCAGGATTTAGAGGCCGAATTAAATGCTCCCACCACCCTGAAGACAGCTCTTCTTGATAAGCCAACTCTTGTAGAAACTAACTGATTCACATGATGATTTTGTTACTACCTGAGCATGCGGCTAATACTTTGAAATCTGTCTGTTATTTCATATCTATGTGATTGTAATGGATTTTAATCCGTTTTTAGCTTGATAAACTTTTTAATTATGAATGCTTATTTTTAAATGTTGAATGATATTTCTTGTGCTTTTAATATTTAATACTTGAATGGAATAAAGCAAATATTGATTGATTGATCGATAAGCCATGCCGCCCCACTACGGAAATACAAACAGTTAGGCACACAAGATGGGCATGGTCTTCGCTATCTGGTATCACTGTGAAAAATAATACCTATTCCCCACATTTTCCACTAACTAAACACCCATTAATACCACGGACTAGTAAAGCTGATTTGATTCCTCATCTGTGCACTAAACAGTTGGAAAACCTGGGCTCACTCTTTATTAAAAAAAACATGATTTATAATACTTGCAGAATACACAAATGATTCCCCACCTAGCTACATGGAAAACATATATTCAAGCATGCCAGCAGAAACAACTCACTAAACAATAACACAATACATAAGGGAAACACTGTGATTATGAACAGGAAGAATCAATGGGAAAGGGACCTGGGCATGACATCACTGATGCACAGCAGTAATACTGCTGTAAGCAAATCAATGATGTTTCACCTAATGGGAAACACTGAAGTATACAATAAAAATTAGTGCACAGATCTTATTACACCCCAGCTACCATGTACCAGTTTGGATTGGCCACAAAGCACAAGTTACTTACCTTCGGTAACAATATATCTGTAAGAAACAGTAGTTAGTGTTAGATTCCTTACCTTAGAATATCCCCAGGTGTCAGACTGCGCGTCGGTAGGCGTCATCTGCGGCTCCGCGTCCGTCAGCGGCGTCGTTGGTGCAGGAATGACATCGTCGGAGTGCTTAGACGCCGCCCTCGCGTGCTGACGTCAGTTCTTATACACAGCTTTTCCGTGCCAGAAAGGCAGAGCCATGATAAAAACCGACAATGGTGCCATGAAACTAGGGCCCTCAAAAGAGAAGAACCTTAACCCTAGATATCGGTTCGCACAATGGGGAGGATGGGTAGGGCGGTAAGGAATCTAACACTAACTACTGTTTCTTACAGATATATTGCTTCCAAAGGTAAGTAACTTGTGCATCTGAAAGAAACAGGTTAGTGTTAGATTCCTTATCTTAGAATAGATACCCCAGCAATACCAACCCCGGGTGCTGGGTCTGCGAACCAATGATCACACCAGAAAGTCCTGGAGAACAGAACGGCAGAATAAGCCATCTCTCCGGACTTGGCTGTCCAGGCAGTAGTGTCTAGAGAACCTGTGCAGCGAGGCCCACGTAGCTGCCTGACAGATGTCCTGCAAGGGGACTCCCCGACCCAGGGCAGCAGTAGCCGCTGTGGCCCGAGTGGAATGGGCACGCAGCCCCTCAGAAGGCTCCTTTTTAGCCAGTGAATAACAAGCCTGTATGCACAAAACGACCAATCGAGAAATGGTTCATTTGTGCACCGCCCGTCCTTTCTTAGCGCCCACGTAACCAACAAAGAGCTGGTCATCCACCCAGAACTGGCGAGTGCGGTCCAGATAGAATGAGATTGCACGTTATGGGTCCAGACGGAGGCGGATAGAAGGTGGGCAAGGTGATGGACTGCCTGATGTGGAAGGCTGTGACTACTTTGGGCAGGAAAGAGGGACGTGTTCTCAAGACAACTTTGTCCGGATGGACAGAAAGGAAATCAGGCTTAGAAGATAGAGCCTGGAGCTCACTCACCCTCCTGGCAGAGGTGATGGCAGCCAGGAATGCAGTCTTAAGAGTAAGAAGACGGAGAGGACATTTTTGAAGTGGCTCAAAGGGAGCGCACATCAGATAAGTCAGAACAAGATTCAAGTCCCACTGAGGCATCACGAAAGGAACAGGAGGAAACATGTGAGTGATGCCCTTCAAGAATCTATTTACAACAGGGGACTTGAAAAGAGAAAGCTGATCAGGAAGCCTTAAGAAGGCTGAAATGGCAGAGAGGTAGCCTTTGATAGTGTCCAGAGCAGAGCCCTGCTGGGCAAGAGAAAGAAGAAAGAGGAGAACCTCTGAAAGGGGGGCAGAGAGTGGATCCACAGCCTTTGCCTTGCACCATGCCACAAATCTGTTCCACCTGCAGGCGTATACCGTTTTTGTGAAGGAACGCCTGGCTGCCAGAATGACATCACAGACTTCAGGAGGCAAGTCAAATGGCCTCAACTGCCGCCGCTCGATCTTCACGCATGGAGGTGGAGGCTGGACAGGTTCGGGTGGAGGACCGTCCCTGTTGGGATCGAATTTTCGATACCATGTATTATTGGCCTAATATATCCAATGTAACCTCGTAATTATATAATCACATAGTTAGAATACATTATGAGCTTTTTTTGTGACCGTAGATTCACTTTTGACTCGCTTGTTCCTATTGATATAACCAGAGCCATTTTGTTTCGTTTCCCTATGTGCTTGTGTTGTTTCCCTGAAATCACGTGATCGCCCTTGCTGCTCGGAACTATGATGACGGCCAGGCCGCTTACTATGGTTGTTAGCTGTTAGCTCAGGGAAACCCAAGGTCACATCTGCCTTTCTTGTGGGATGCGCACATTCTAGCAGAGCCCGTTCCTGTACTCCCCGGGCTGCAGATAGACACGGAGGCACCTTACTGACCTGCCCCCGGAATAGCTTAGGCCTAGGCTACTAGCAATCAATTGTGCCTTATATGGGTATTCCTCTTGGCATACGGACAACTTGTATCTTCCTTGTAGGGTGTCATCTTGAACACATGAAACGTACATATGCTTTGTGTTTTGAACATGTAGTCAGTCTCCTCTGCGCACCTCCGAGGGTTGTGTAGACTGAGGCTCCCCTGCCAGGGCTCGTATTTTCTGAATAAACGATTGAACTTTCTCCATTGCCGACTGAATTATTATTACTGATAAATGTATATGGGCTATTGGTAAGTATAGTCCACTAGAATTAATTTTGGATCCTTCAGTTGGCGACTCCGCCGGGACTCCGCGATAGGGTCGTCCCCTCCTGTAAACAGGGGTGATGGGACAGGGAGGAGTTCTGGCCGAATGGGTGGACAGAAAGAGGATCCTGATTTGAGATACCCGTTTGCGGTACGAAAACAAGCTTGTTCCACCCTCAAGTCCAGTTTCCCTCCCAGCTGTTGAAGACCCTACGCCGGAGTCCTACGGGCTTAACCAGAGAGAAGAACAGACTGTGTCGGTCTGTTTAGGTGTCGGCAGGGGAGAATCCGCAATCGACCTGAGTGCACCAGGTGAGTGATATTTGAAATTGAATTGGATAAGAAGCACTTAGAGGAAGTGTTGTTTTGGATAACAGTTAACTGTCTTTGTTTGAAGGTGGCCGGTGAAGCCGGACCACGAGGGAATCTGGGGATCTATCGTTGCCGTGAAGGGGCTGCACGAATAGAGGCCCCACGGACTTGCTTGGTGAATAATTGAGATCACATCTGATGCCTTAGTGGAGTACGGTGTTGCTCACTCGGCCGAATTCTCTCCGGGAAAGCCCTGGGAGCAACTGGGTAAGCCAAGGGGGTCTGGAGACGTGCCCAGATGCCCGGCCCAACCAGAACAGGACCATGGGATGGCCTGTGAGAGAGTTCGTGGTTCGCCTATCAGATGCTCTCAGGACAATCTGATGACTGTTCCCTTTGGTGAAATTTTGTTGGTCTGGAATTCATTTGAATCGATTCCCCCGAACAGGAGTCGACGGGCTCTGTTCGTATTTGAAGACGTCATTTGCATAGAATAAGTTCAGAGAAGTGTTTGCCTTGCACTGTTTTACAGCATTTTATTGTGACCATTGAATGAGGCGGTATATGAGTGGGTGATGCGAAGGACGCGTCCAAGTATGTATGGGTTTTAAGATTCTGTGATTGAAGCAGCGTATAAGTAGTATCATAATGTCGTGTTTTAGTAAAATATGTTTTGGGTGCTCTTGTCGGAGAGGTACACGGCTCGAAGAAAGACAGCCTGCCCCTCCCGAAGGCAGCCGCAGTTTCGATATGTATACCAAACATGGTTTACAGCCAATTTTGTTTAATACTCTGTGGAACAAATACACCAAGGATAATTCGGATCTACAATGGCCTCTTACGGGGTCTTTTAATGAGAAAAAGATTAATTATATACAGAATAAATTGTTTATGAAGAAGAGTCGTCAGTCTATGTTTGATTCTTTGAACTTATGGTTGAAGGAAGCAAAAAGACGACGGATCAGGGAAGAGAAGCTGGGAAAGATGAAGTCGGGTCAGACAGTCACACAGAAAGCCATAGCGTATGATAAGGAAAAGGTGGAAAAGAATATTGAATGAATGGATAGGCAGTTCCGGTTGGAAACTGATAAAAGCTATGTGGCTAGACCAGAGACAGGGGACGAATTGGAAGAATTGCTGGAAGCTCGACCACCTCCCCCTTATGCCCCACAAAGCTTGTATCCAGCTGTGCCTGTGGTACAAGTTGATCAAGCGGGTGCCATCTCGACCGCCCGACCACCATCGGGAATGGTCGTCACGGCCCCCGTTGCTGGATCGGTACCCGATACTCCGATTTCCCCTCCTTCTCATCGACAAACTACCTCACCCTTATTATCCCTTCGGCCGGACGCGGCTGTCCCTTCTCCCTTGCATCCCGTATTTCTTTCCCCTCCGACTCAGACCACTTTAGACCTTCGGAATATAGTTGGTCCGGGTGCCACGCCCAAGCGACCGATGTCTGACTTGAGTGATCAGCGAGCTTTCACTCGGTCACTGTTGGGACAGGAGGAAAGGAGAGCTATTATAATTCAGGCATCCCAGTGGATGCGGAATCCTATTTATACTTTGGAAGATATTTGGAGTACTACGAAGGATTTTGAACCCGTTGCACAACAACTGGCTCTAGAGAGCATGGCGATCCGATTGATTTCGCTATGGGAACAGTGTTTTGAGGAAGGATTACCTCCTCAGATACTGCGTGACATCGGGGATCATGCTCATAAATTCCATCTCCAAGTCGAGGAAGAGTATCAGAATGTAAACACCCTATTGCATTATAGGGAACGTATGCACCGAAAAAGTGCTGAATGGGGGGCGCAGCACCCCATGAGAGAGGTGCATCCTCTCTTCTTCCCGGAGCTACCTGAGATAGTGGATAACGGTGGAAATGTTACAAGAGCGCGAGTGGACGCTAGACTTCAGGAACAATGGGTTTACACCCCTTGGAAACGAAGTGAGGTCCTTACGTTAAAAGCCCAGCTCCCTGACCCCTGAAAAAATCCTACCGCCTATTATAAAGAATTGACGGAAGCTGCCAATTCGGCCATTATGACTATAGCTGACATTGAGCTATTTTTTGGACTCCTAATTCCGGTGGATATTTGGAGACAGATACACGACACGGACCACATTCCTGAGTTGGGCGGAACTTGGAATCAATTAAAAGATTGGGATAAGGAACGGAACCCGGGTGAGAAACCCCGGGATGAAATATTAGCAGTACCAGAAAAGATTGTTACCTATATGCAGACTCTCCTCCCTCCGAGGAAGGTAGATTGGGATAAATTAACAGCATGTAAACAGAAAAAGGACGAAAGTGTGTCCGATTTCTTCACCAGGTTTGAGAAGGTGTTCATAGACTTTAGTGGTCAGGACCTCTCTACGGAGGGTGGAATTCGATTATTTGTAAATAGATTTGTCACCAACTTGCTTCCCGAGGTTATGACTCGTCTCCAATCGGCAGAAAGTACGTGGACTACAGCTGCACCCTCTGTTATTCTTAGCATGGCCCAATATTATGAACATCGAGAAAATGAGAGTAAGGAGAAATCGGAGAAAAAGACAAAGGATCTAAAAACTAGGGTACTACTGCAGCAACTTAGTAGAGGAAATAATTCAGGACGTGGAGTACGAGGTTCCTTTCAGAGAGGTCAAACATCAGGAAGAGGAAGGGGAGGCCCACCGAATATAGGAATAAATCAATGTTCTTATTGTAAGGAGGAAGGTCATTGGAGAGTAGATTGCCCTCTGTTACTGACAACGAATGGACCTAGTAGAGGACGAGGTAGAGGCCGAGGGAACATAGATCGGAACAGCATGAGAAGGGAGGAGTCACAACGTGAGGGTTCTCGGAAAAATTATTTCGATGACCCACAGAATAGACAATATTACAATGAGAATTACCAGGATGATAGATATGATGAACGGGATTATGCATGAGACAGCCATGGACAGAGCGGGGGCCATATTACAGTACCAGTTGACCAAGAGGGACCCTATGTACAAGGAGAACTGTTGGGTACATCGGGAAAGTTTTTAGTGGATACTGGGGCGATGAGTAGTTCAGTCGCTCGTACACTGGTCCCAGGGGCAGCTCTGTCTGGCCAAAATAATGTATCAGTGGGATTCTCTGGAATACCGGTAGTGAGCCCCGTTTTGAAACCTCTGCCTTTTACGATAGGTCCCATCTCCATGCACACCCCCTTCCTTCTGACTTCTAATTGTGGTGAAAACCTCTTAGGGTTAGACATTCTGAAGAGATTACATGCTCGTATTTATTGCTCCCCTGATGGCGTTTTTCTGACAATGCAGAAACCATCTGTGAAAGAGGCCCAATACTTTGCTAAAAATGAGACTTTGCCTCCTGAATTCTTCACCATTCCTCGGACATTGTGGGCAACAGGGGACACTGATGTCGGTTTGCTAAGAATAGCTCCTGTGTCAATAACCCTGAAACCAAATGCGCAGATGCCACGCATTCCTCAATATAAGATTTCACCGGAAGGTGAACAGGCCTTGTTGCACATTATTCGTGATCCCATTGACAGAGGGGTGGTGGAAGAAACAGCTGCTAATGTTTGTAACAGTCCCATTTTACCGATTTTGAAGAGGACCCCAATTGATGGTGCCCCTGATTATAAAACTGCCTATCGTTTTGTGATTGACCTTCGAGCGGTCAATAAAATTGTCGTCCCTTAATACCCAGTGGTGCCAGACATAACAACCATTCTGACAATGATTCCCCTATGGCCCGATATTTTTCTGTGATAGATTTAAAGAACGCCTTCTTTAGTATTCCAATTCACCCTGATAGCAGACATATCTTCAGATTCTCATTAGGAGGCTGTAGCTTTAGATTTACGCGTGCACCCCAAGGCTATACAGAAAGTCCCAGCATTTATAGCCAAGCTTTAAAGGCAGTTCTGGATGACTTAATTTTGCCCGCAGGTAACACAATCATCCAATATGTGGATGATATCTTGGTGGCCTCTGATACAGAGGACGGTTGCAAAGAAGCTACAGTGAAATTGTTGCATCATTTGGCTGATAAAGGAAATAAAGTCTCCCTCTCTAAATTGTAATATTGTCAACAGGAAGTGACCTACCTTGGCCACTTACTGTCGAAAGCGGGGAGACGACTAACACCAGAACGAATATCTGTAATTACTAACATTTCTGTACCTCGTACTCAACGTGATGTCCGTGCTTTTCTTGGCATAACCTCTTACTGTCGCCACTGGATTCCTAACTATTCACTTCTCTCTAAACCCTTGTTGTATTTGACTACCAAAGATGTGCATGAACCCCTACCCTGGACGGATAAATGTCAAGTAGCCTTTGACTCTTTGAAATCTGCTTTGTGTTCTGCACCTGTTTTGGGTACTCCGGACTACCAGAAGCCTTTTTCACTTTATGTGCACGAGGTGGACGGTTGTTCTCTTTCAGTATTAACACAGGATTTTGGTGGGAAACAGAGACCCTGTGCTTTCTTCTCATCAGTGTTAGACATGGTTGCCCAAGCCCTTCCCAGTTGTCTGAGGGCCACTGCGGCAGTAGCGGTGGCCATCCGGCAATCGGAGGGTATCGTTTTGAATACGGAACTCACAGTCTTGGTACCACATGCAGTAGATATTCTGTTAAATAGAACTAAGACCCAGCACCTTACGAGTGCTCGTTTGACAGGATATGAATTAACATTGTTTGCACCACACATTACAATCAAAAGATGTGCTACATTGAATCCAGCCACACTATTGCCCCTCCCTTCCGATGCTGAAACCATTGATGTCCACGATTGTATATTCAGAACTGAAGAAGAAACCAAAGGTCGCGCAGACCTTACTGACACCCCCTTACCAGAACCCCAAGGAGAATTGTATGTGGATGGTTCTTGCTCTAAATTACTAGATGGTACGGCCACAGCTGCATATGCCATTACAACCTTAAACACGGTGGTGGAAACCGCTAGGATTTCACATCACTCAGCCCAGGCAGCCGAACTAATAGCCCTGTTACGAGCCTGTGAGATTAGTAAAGGTCTAAAAGTAAATATTTACACAGACAGCTAGTACGCCTTTGGCGTCGCCCATAGTTTTGGGAGGCTGTGGAGGGAGAGGGGTTTCTTTACCACACATGGTCAGAAAATTCAACACGGTCCTTTAATCGATCGTTTATTGCATGCCTTGACATTACCAGATAAAGTCGCCATTATCAAATGCAGCGCTCATCAGAAAATCATTGATTCTACAGGAAAGGGAAATGCATATGCTGACTCAGTAGCTAAAGAAACAGCGCAAACTAAGATGACTCCCATGTTCCCTAGTGCCTCAGCCCGGTGGTTGGCAGAAACATCTGTGTTTGATAATACCATTGAGAGTGTAAAAGAATTACAGAAGGAAGCTACCGTAGATGAGACACAGAAATGGGAACAAGAAGTGGGACAATTGGACAAAAATTTATATTGGGTAGATCGAACTGAGAGACAACGATGGTTACTCCCTAATGTATTGGTATATGCTGTAGTGACTAGGGCTCATGGTCCAGCACACATAGGGGCAAAAGGTATTTGTGCAGTGTTGGACCCAGTCTGGAATAATCCAAATATTCCTAAAACAGCAGTACATGTGGTCAAATATTGCCCAGTATGTTTACGTTACAATTCGGGAGGGAGAGAGACGGTGCTGAGTGGAAACTTTGCTCCACCATCTTTGCCCTTTGAAGTTCTTCAGATTGATTATATACAGATGGAAAGAGTAAATAATTTAAAATACGTGCTAGTGGTGGTTTGTGCGTTCAGTAAATGGGTTGAAGCCTACCCCACTAAGGAAGCCACTGCTGTGGCTACTGCTAAAGCTTTGATTAAAGAGTATTTTGCCCGCTTTTGTTTGCCCCGAATTATCTGGTCTGACAATGGCTCACACTTCAATGCTTCCCTGGTTCAGAGTGTTTGTGATGGACTACAAATTAGGCAGAAGTTTCATGCAGCCAGGCATCCTCAGTCGGCAGGCCTAGTCGAAAAATATAACGGTATATTGAAGTTAAAGATGGCCAAGATATGTGCTAGTACAGGATTAAAATGGCCCGATGCCCTACCCTTGGCTTTACTGTCTTTAAGAACCACCCCACACACACGAACGGGTTTATCCCCCTATGAAGTGGTTTTTGGTCGACCCGCCAATGTGTGGGGAGTCCCTAGGCCCAGATCCTTTAGAGATATTGACTATCCTTTGATGACAGACTATTTGTATGCATTGACTAAAGATCTGCGTTCTATTCATCAACAGGTACCCGAGACATTGCGGCCGCTACCAGAGGGTCCAGGACATCGGTTGGAACCCGGCCAGTGGGTCCTGGTGAGGAACTATCAACGGAAATCGAGTCTGGAACCAAAATGGTCTGATCCCTACCAGATCATACTGGCTACAAGGTCAGCGGTGAAGGTGTATGGGCGCAAGCATTGGATTCATGCGTCCCATTTGAAGCGCCTTCCGCTTCCTTTACCCTTTGATTTGCAAAACCGTGAAGGAATTCCTAGCCAGGAAGAGGAGTCGCTACGGAGCTTTGTGCCTTTTTCTGAAGCCCGAGAGGAGGGGCAGCCAAGCGAAGTGTTGCCCTCAGGTGACAAGGTGGCGGCTCAAACGGAGGAGGCCGTTATTTCTGATATATCGCTGGGGTCAAATGCATCTGATGTCCCTGCAGCTGAGTTGTTTTCTGACCAGGAGCAACCTAGCCGTTGTAATTACGACCTGCGGCCCCGAAAACAGCGCGGTACCCCAGTTCTCTGTGGAAGAAGATAGGGAAAGACTTGATTTGGAAAATATCAGATAGTTACACTGGGGTACTGAGCGAGACACTGGACTGAACTCGTCGAGAGCTTGGAACACTGTGTTAAGTAGCTCTGTTCAGAAAGAGGGACTAAGTTGGGGGCCGTGGTTGTTTTCCCAGAAGAAGGAGATACTTTTCTTTTCCATTTAACGAATGATGAGAGTCTGCCTGTGAGGCTCTAATACGGACACAGGGAGAAGATCCCCTCTGGTGGCGTGCGTGCTTTGTGGATACAAGATAGTTTTTGGACTTATAGGGAGGGACCGAGTTAAATTTGGACTTATAGAGAGTATGTTTCCCTTTGCTCGATTTGCGATGGAGGATGAAAGAACCTTGGCCCCTCGTCGATATTTGGATAATATGCATTTATTTTCCGGATGGTCCACAAGAGTGAAGGTGGCATTCGTTGCTTTTATTGTTCTTATTACAATTATTATGATGTGTATATTCGTATACTTAGAATTTCAGCACCCAGCACAGAAATTGTTAGGAACTTCTGCTGCCCCGGAAGAGCATCTCTTCTATTCTTTGCCCCCTCACAAGGCCAGACATAGAGAAACATATATGAAAAATGCTTTTATTGAAATGTTGCATCAGACACACAGCACCACAAATAAGACGAATTGTTGGGTATGTGGGTTACTTCCTTTCGTCATGCATCGGCATGAATTGTTTATCTCTTTACCGATGTCTTATTTAGCTAGTTGTGAAGCCTGGTTCCAGTTGTTATCCCTAATGTATTCACATTATGTTGTTGAACCAAAAATTTATACTGAAAAGGATTATGAAGCCATTTTGAAAAACATAGAAAAACATCAAGGATTTGATGCAGCAGGAAATGGGAGAGAGGGTTCTTTAGACCCTAATGCTTGCATGAACGTGTATACAGATTACAAGAATGTTACGTGGGTAATGGAAGAAATGCAGGATTTTGAACTTTTCAATGATACTATGTATTTCCAGCATTTTAAAGAAAGAAATGTTACGAATGACAAAGCTTTGTCGATTCCCATCATTAATACTACCGCTCCCTTTTACATACAGGGCCGAGGTCATGTTAAGGTAGGGAAAAGTAGATGCAATTACACATATACTTAACAAATATATAGTACCCCGCCAATGATCACTCCACCAGATGTATACTTTGTCTGTGGTAAGAATGCATATACATGGCTTCCCCGGGGATGGGCCGGAAGTTGTTATCTTTCATTTCTCTACCCTCCTGTGTACATTGTCCCGCCCGACTATCACCGGACTCATCAGTTAGTCCAGAAAGACGCAGTAGTTAGCCGAAATGTTAGAAGCTATGACACTGATAGTACTGACCAAACAGATACTTCTGTACAGCAATTCGAAGACTTTAGTAAGGGCCTTGTCCCTTTTTGGGGACCTATATTCAATAGCCGCAGCATACGACGCCTGTCCCGAATAGTTGAAAATGTGGTCCAGACCACCACTGGGATTTTAACTAATATCACTGTAGAGCTTGCTGCAACGAGGCTTGACTCGCTCCAGAACCGGATGGTTCTTGACGTCATCCTCGCAGATAGGGGAGGAGCTTGTCGTGTGATTGGCAGCTTTTGCTGCGTGTTTTTTCCAGATTCGGCCCCCACTATCCATTTAGCTATACAGAAACTACATCGTTTAGCCAGTGAAGCCCGTGTGGATAACGGTACCTGGTCCCTTAGTAGCTGGTTCTGGGGTCTGTTAGCCACCTGGGGTTGGAAAATATTTATAGTGCTAGCCGGAGCTTTTGGAGTGATATTTACGTGTTGCCTGTGTCTCCAGTGTGGCCCGGCTTGCTGCTCGTTTTGCGCAGATAGAATGACATCTGCTTTGAATTTTTCTAGACAAGTAAAAGTCGAGAAGCAGATGATCCGGAAGGAAGTATCAGACCTCATGCAGATTGATGAAGGAATTTTTGTAGAATAGTATTGGCTATACTAGGCCAAAAGGGCCGTCTGTTGGCATCGAATTTTCGATACCATGTATTATTGGCCTAATATATCCAATGTAACCTCGTAATTATATAATCACATAGTTAGAATACATTATGAGCTTTTTTTGACTCGCTTGTTCCTATTGATATAACCAGAGCCATTTTGTTTAGTTTCCCTATGTGCTCGTGTTGTTTCGCTGAAATCACGTGATCGCCCTTGCTGCTCGAAACTATGATGACGGCCAGGCCGCTTACTATGGTTGTTAGCTGGTAGCTCAGGGAAACCCAAGGTCACATCTGCCTTTCTTGTGGGATGCGCACATTCTAGCAGAGCCCGTTCCTGTACTCCCCGGGCTGCAGATAGACACGGAGGCACCTTACTGACCGGCCTCCGGAATAGCTTAGGCCTAGGCTACTAGCAATCAATTGTGCCTTATATGGGTATTCCTCTTGGCATACGGACAAGTTGTATCTTTCCTTGTAGGGTGTCATCTTGAACACATAAAAAGCATATATGCTTTGTGTTTTGAACATGTAGTCAGTCTCCTCTGCGCACCTCCGAGGGTGGTGTAGACTGAGGCTCCCCTGCCAGGGCTCGTATTTCTGAATAAACGATTGAACTTTCTCCATTGCCGACTGAATTATTATTACTGATAAATGTATATGTGCTATTGGTAAGTATAGTCCACTAGAATTAATTTTGGATCCTTCATCCCCTGTTGCTGCGACAGAAGGTCCTCCTGAAGAGGCAGATGAATCGGGGAACCACTGACATGCTGAGTAGCTCAGTATACCAGTATCTTCATGCTCAGTCCGGAGCCACAAGGATGACTTGGGCCCGGTCGCGCCTGATCTTCTTCAGCACTCTGGGCAGAAGTGGTATAGGCGGAAAGGCGTACAACAGACCACAGCTCCAATCGCATCGAAAAGCGTCTCCGAGCGAGTGCCGCCTTGGAAATTCCAATGCGCAGAACTGATGACATTGCGCGTGCTCTTCTGTGGCGAACAAATCTAACCAAGGCTCTCCCCACTGCTGAAAGAGATCTTGCGCCACGTCCGAGTTCAGACGCCATTCATGATCCATCATGCACCGACAGCTGAGTTCGTCCGCCCTGGCGTTCAGAGAACCTGCCAGGTGTTGAACCACCAGGGAGACGCCCTGGTGTTCCAGCCATTGCCAGAGGCGCAGAGCCTCCTGAGAAAGGGTCCACAACCCCACCCCGCCCTGTTTGTTGCAGTACCACATGGCGGTGGTGTCCGTGAACACCTGCACTACAGTCCCCCGGATAGAGGGAAGGAAGGCTTTCAGTGCAAGCCGGGTCGCCTGCAGCTCCAGAAGGTTGATGTGAAGCCGGGACTCCGCCGGAGACCAGAGTCCTCTAATCTCCGCCTCTCCCATGTGGCCCCCCAACCCAGGAGGGACGCATCCGTTACAACTACGTGCTCCGGTTGGGGTAGGGAGAGGGATCAGCCGCTGACCCAATCGCGGTCCGTGAGCCACTACTGCAACTGTCTCGCAGTGCCCTCCGAGATCAGGACGTGGTCGGACAGGTTGCCCTGAAGCTGGGCCCACTGAAATTCAGGTCCCACTGCAGAGCCCGCATCCGCCACCGACGTGATGCACCAGAAGGATGCAGGAGGCCATCAGCCCCAGAAGCCGCAGCGTCAACCTGACCGAGACTCGGGATAAAGGCTGAAAGATCAGAATCAGAGCCTGAATATCCTGAACCCACTGTTCGGGAGGATAAACCCGAAACTGCGTAGAATCCAGAACCACTCTAATGAAGAGGAGCTTCTGAGAGGGACTCAGGTGTGACTTCAGCACATTGATAGAGAACCCCAGCAGGTGCAGGAGGTCGGCAGTAGTCTGAAGATGGCTGACGACTGTCTGGGGCGAGGCCGCCTTCAACAACCAGTCGTCGCGATAGGGGAAGACTTACACCCCTAATCTGCGCAGATGAGCTGCGACCACCGCCATCACTTTCGTGAACACCCGAGGGGCGCTGGTAAGGCCGAAGGGGAGCACGGTAAACTGAAAGTGCTCGTTGCCTACTGTGAACCGCAGGTAACGCCGGTGGGCCGGCAGGACGGGGATGTGAAAAGATACGTCCTGCAAGTCCAACGCTACCATCCAGTCTCCGGGGTCTAGGGCAGCTAAGACCTCAGCCAAAGTCAGTATCTTGAACTTCTCCTTCCGGTGGAAGCCGTTGACGTTCCGCAGGTCCAAGATAGGGCGTAGGCCCCCTTTGCCCTTCTTGGGAATCAGAAATTAGTGGGAATAACAACCACACCCTAATTCTGGCCCAGGAACGCGCTCAATGGCCCACTTGGCCAAGAGGGCCGACACTTCCTCTTGCAGAGGTTGCAAGTGATCCCCCGACACGCGGTGGTACTGTAGTGGCATGGCTGGAGGGGTCGCCTCGAAGGGGAGGGAGTAGCCCCTTTGGACGATTTGCAGCACCCACCTGTCTGATGTGATGGTGCGCCAGTGGAGGAGGTATGGCGAACCCTGCCCCCCACTGGCATCAAATGGGCCTGAAAGCTCGGACTAGGAAGGCTTTAAGGCAGATGCTGCGGGGGTGGATGTGGGCTGGCCTCACCGTTGTCCCCTGGCACCGCCACGGCGGTTACCACGTCCGCCACCGCGCTGGATGGTAGTCTGCGGCCTTTGGCTGGCAGGACTTGAGGGCCACGAAAGGAGCGAAAGGCAGAAGTTTGCTGGCGCTGGCCCGACAGGCCCAAGGACGACTTGGCCATAGCCCTGGAGTCCTTGAAGTGCTCAAGCGCACTGTCTGCCTTGCCGCCAAAGAGGCGGCTGCCATCGAACGGCATGTCCATGAGCATATTCTGGACATCAGCCGAGAAGTTGGCGGACCTCAGCCAGGCGTGGCGGCGAACCACCACCGTCGTGGAAATCGCCCTGCCTAGCGAGTCCGTGGTATCCAGCCCACATCAAATAGAGTACCGTGCTGCTTCTCGCCCTTCCGCAAGTGCTTGAGCGAGCTTCACCCGGGCCTCCTCCGGGCAGTTCGGCAGCAGGGTCGCAACCGTGTCCCACAGAGAGTGGGTGTAACGGCCCAAACGGCAAGCGGTGTTGACCGACCGCAACCCCAAACTAAGTGAGGAGAACAGCTTCTTGCCGAACTGTTCATACCTTTTGGACTCCTGATCTGGAGGCGCAGTTGGGAATGCGGACTGGGAATTAGAGGCCTGGATAACCAGGCTCTCAGGAGTGGGGTGGGTGGACTGGAAGCTAGGGTTGCCCGGAGCCGGGCGGTGGCGCCTGGCGACGTTCCCATCAACAGGAGGGCCCAACCGGACATCAGTAAGAGCCTCATTAAACGGCAGTAGAGGCTCCGAAGAGCTTGCCTGCAGTTTAAGGACTTCAGTGAGGATGTTAGATCTCACTGTCGCAACGGGGAGCTCAAGAGCCAAGGCCTTAGCCGTCCTCGTCAGCACCACACTGTAAGCAGCCCCGTCCTCCATAGCCACGGTAGGAGGGGAGACAAAGCCAGTGTCGGGCGAAGTGTCCAGACCACTGGCATGCCCTAGCTCATCTGTCCAGTTCTGATACGACTGGCTCTCCCATGCCAGACGGTCCTCAGACCCCTCCCGAGGGAGGGACCGGGGACGACGATGTCCAGGGACGGCGTCGGGGCAACAACCTGGGGGTCGGCGCCGGCGGGGTCGTGAGGTCGACCAGCGGCGACCCGGATCCGGACCCGGATCCAGTGGGGCCCTGCGGCGCCGGGACCGAAGTCGCCGGGGCCGCAGAACCCGACAACGCCGGGGCCGAAATACTTGGGCACCCAGACGGGGCCGCGGGGCCCGAAGGCGCCCCTGCGGGACCCGACGGAGGAGAGAGCGACCTCATGGCCATGAGGAAGGCATCAATCTCCTCCGGCGTCGCGTTCAGGCCAGGGACCGTAGGGTATGGAGCTGGCCACGGCGCCTACGGCTCCGGCGGAGTCGTCCGAACCCCCGGCCGTATCGCGCAAGCGTCGGGGGGAGTCGGATGAGCAATGTTGTCTCTTCGACTTCTTGTGCCTCTTACCTGAGGACTTGGAGCCCGACGAATGGTTACAACTCGCCGAGCTTTGACGACTGTGGCTCCGCGACCGGTCCCTCGACCCCCTCCTGGACCGGGACCGTGAGCACGGGGCGGACTGCCGGAGCTCGAGGCGCTTACGGGACCGCTCCCGCCTAGCTTTCGACGTCAAGGCCCAGCAGTCGGGGCACGAATTGTCGTCGTGGTCGGCCCCAAGGCAATAGAGGCACCGATGGTGGGGATCGGTAACCGACATCAGTCGGCTACAATCGGCACAGGGCTTGAACCCGGGCATCCCTATCGGCACCGAGAGTCATTAAGACTCGGAAAATGATCAAAAGAGATCGAAAAAGTTTAGCCAAAAAGTGACTAAGAAGTACTGCTTTTTCCAGATCTGTGCTTGCCGGCACGGAAAAAAGAGGAACTGACGTCAGTGCGCGAGGGCGGCGTCTAAGTACTCCGACGACGTCATTCCGGTGCCAACAACGTCGACTACGGACGCGGAGCAGCAGACGACGCCTTCCGACGCGCAGGGGCATTGCAACGCCAAACTTTCCGGATCCAGTCTGACGCCTAAGAATATTCTAAGGTAAGGAATCTAACACTAACCTGTTTCTATCAGATCTCACACTGCTAGAGAGCTAAAGCCCAGAACTGTGGCTTTTTATGTGTGGCATGGCACTGTCAGTTGATCCACCCATTTTGGCAAAATCTTTTGAGTTCCCTTAAATTGATAATTCTGGCTGACTTTACTTCCTCTCCACGTATAACCATGCTGAGATATGTAAATAACATACCCAGGACTTATAGTAAACTAGCTGCTACAGCATTACTCGTGGGCATGGGACAAGTCACTCTACAAAGGCGAGGTACAGGGACACCTAGTTGCGCACTGTGGTTGAGTGGTCTTGCTAACTGTTTCACAATGCCAAATATATGGTATATTGCTGCCAGAATCTTGCAGATCCAAAGGCTTTTGGAAACCACTGTGTGCATACCTGGCCAAAACAAATGAACAATTATAAGCTGTATAGAAGATGACAAACGATTAACCTTGCAATGGTTATTCAAGTATGCCCACACCTACTGGTTCACCTGCTGTCAAAGCTGTACCTAATCCTGTTGAAATTCTAAGTGATATTACTGCTGTGCATATATAACAACGCTGTAGTGTGAGATGTTATGCTACTGATTCAAGTTACTGAGTTGCCTATAACTGTTTTAAATTCAAAATAGTGTTTTAAAAGGTGTCTAATACAGCAAGCTTATAAACACACACAGAAAACACTGCTAAACAATGAAGAAGAACTTTCACTAGCTTAGTCTATTATGTTTATTATTAGTACTGCGAGTTGGACATTGGGAGCTGGACAACCAATCAGAATGATCCCTTTGGTAGTTATATTTAACATTTATTGACCTCAAAGGAAGAATTCTGTGGCTGTCCAGCTCCCAACATCCGTAATATGGACAAATAGGGAGTGCTGTTTTTGAGCATGGGCCTCTCATCTGAATGTTTGTGTGATCATAAAGGTTCCATCCTCCTGCAGCACTCCCTTTGCTCTTCTAACCAAACTGCTTTTACACAGATTGCTGTCTGGGTTCTTCCCCCTTGCTATTAGAGAAGGGAAGCCCAATCAAAAAAACTAAAAATCTTTGTTGACAGCAATCTGTTATGGGATGTCACTTGGCATTCATGACGTATATAGCTGTGGCATAATATCCAGATCCAGTCAAGTCCCTCTGAAGGGGTTCAATCAAGGAAGCTTGATTGGGAGTAAGTATCCATAAAAAATATGCTGTGCATATTACAAGCCATGCACTGAAAAGCAAATGCCAAATTACCAATAATGAATGTCTTACGCTAATAATTAGCTCATGAACAAACAATTAGGCTTACTAGAGGTGCACGGTTTATAGCAGCCAGGTACTGCAGCAGGCCCTTGGTGTGGTAGATTGTAGGATGAAGATCTGGGTTGGGGCTCAGCCACTGTCGGTTCAGGTCTTCTCCACTTAGAGAACACCGATGGCTGCAGCAGAACAAGAAGTTAGAATCAGCAAGAAGAACTGGAGCAATGCATGAATAATATAACAACAGATGTTCCAAACTTCTGATGGTTTTGAATTCCAAAATAAAACAGATGAAAACAGATTGTTTTTTAAATATATATTTGTATTTAGTAACTTTCCTCAAAATCAAAGGGAATCATAGGCAAGCACACCCAGAGTCACAGTAGCAGTTTTATAATTAAGATAACTTACATTTCAAAACGTTCTAGGAGAAAGAGTATTACATTCATATAATCTTGTGGTTTCCATGTATTGGGGACAATTTAAAAGTATATATTAGCCATTGATGAATCATTCAAGCTCCTTCACACCCCAATTCAATAGTAAGGTGCACCACACTTGATTTGATATGACACAGTCCACTACAGGGCTCTGCAACTTGGAGATCACAGGAGAGTCCACGCATATTGGCTCCTGTTAGAAAAGTATTCTGTCAAAGTTTCATCACTCCAAGTCTTATACAATTCCCTTTTCCCCAGCCAGTGACCATTCCAGCATATCAGTTAGACAAAAGCTGTAGTGCAGGTGGCACTTGAGTATAGCAAATTCATTGCAAAGAGTCTGTGGGATATGAACTGTGCGGTCTAGTCACAAGTTGCACTTTTTAGTAAGTTTCCTTGTACTACAATATTACTACTCGGGTACTACAAAATGCTTTTCACAGACCTACGTGCTAAGAGTTTCTGGCTTTTCTATACAGAGATCTCTGGTGTCCCATTTATTTAGTTCTAGGTTAATAATTACTTTAAGTTAATTTACATTTCAATTTTTCATTTCTAAAAAACAATTATTATTAAACTTTATTATTTTTCCCTACATTTTAATATGGGAAGATCTCAGACCCGGTGGAGGAGACCAATGCCTACATGTGAAAAGTTTTAATAGAGCTTTACAATTGTAAATCCTATTCTAGCAGGCTCCACCCCCTGTTTTGAGAGGGTGGAGACAACAAGTTAAGGGAATGTACATTAAGATGCTATGTGGATTGAGAGCAATCTTAACGAAAGAGGTATGGGTGCAGGGGAAAATCTTGACAGACTGAGATGAATCTGGTACATGATTGCAGCCAAACAATAGTCCTTTTAGAGCACAAAGAGTAATAAGTTCTTACCACAAAGAGTAAAATCACTGGGCTTTAGAGAATACACAGCTATGGCACAGGAGGAAGGAAAAAAGTCTCACCGATTGTTAGCCCAATTGATCAGAATGGAATCCAAACAGAAGAACTAACTGCTTTCAGAGGTACAGATGGTGTGGTGTGTTATGCACAAGCGGGTTTTAACAAAATTTCAGAAAATTATTAGTTCTCCCTGTACTCAAGCTCTGTCCAAATGTGCTCTGTGTACCCCATGGCCCATCTGCCAGGAGCCTACCTACCTGCACTCTGTCTGGAAAACAGAGAAGAGCTTGACACCCCAATCATGCAAGCAGAAAGATCGAACAGGATTAGGTCACTACATGGGGGGAAGGCCTCTGGGACAGATCTGTCTTGCAGTTAGAGTTTTTAATCATATATGAGCAACTGCTATGTCCATAATTAGCAGTCTTCAATTACTTATTGGAATCAGGTAGACTATCCCCTGGCAGGAGAAGCCACGATGCTAATGGTTCCCACACCCAATTGAGGCCACATTGAGAAAGCACTGTATCGTCCCCATGTCAGTGCTGAATTTGAATTATGAAATACTGGAAAGGTAAAGCAAAAAGATTACTTAAAGCTGTTCCCGCCTCGTTCTCCCTAATCACAGCAGATCCATTTGTGACCCCAGAACATTACCTACCTTAAGAAGATTGTATCATATAGTTGACAGCATACCTCAAGAGTATGGCACCTCCTCAGTGCCCTCATTGGATAATGAAAAGACATTCAATAAGTTAGAATGGGGTAGCTTGTCTGGTATACTGTGTGTACAACATTATGGATGAAAGTATGTTGTCTGAAGGTTGGCAACTACAGTAGGGCACCATATTTAGGGTGCCCAGTGTCGCCCCTTTTATTTGTGCATGCAACGGAACAAGTACCTAGCCGGGCACAATGTGAAAGTAATCTGAAATGTGTGCTTGGAACATCACACATTATTTTTCTTTATGAAGATGATGTCCTCTTTTAATTAAGTGACCCACTTTGTCATCTAGCCACACAACCACCTTATGTGAAAAGTTTACCAAGATATCTGGCCTATCAATTAATTGGAGCGAAATCGTGTATCTTTTTCCCAGAAACACTGTCACCTCGGTGAGGATGTGTGGCTTTCTAAAGACATCTTCCAAATTCTATAGCTGGTCGCATTGCATTGTCAAATATGATGATGCTCCCCCACCTGCTATTAATGTATGAAGTTGATGGTAGCTCCCTCCATGAACTTGTTCTGAACATTCAGGACTTTGCACCTTGACTTAATAAGTAACACTGGCAGGAAGAGTCTGCTTGCAAAAGTCCACCCTGCCACTTGCTGAGGGAGGGCTGAGAGTCCCAAATCGTGAACATTATTTTTTGGTAGGGCAACTACAATGGCCAGACTTGGAGAAAAGTGAAGAGACAAAATATATAGATACTTGGATATATATGCAAGATGTAGGAAACTGCTACTTCTGGATGCCCCAGTTAAAGTGATAATACAAATTACTGCCACATGGAGCGAATTGCACTGAGATAGCTTATTTTTGGAACATGGCGGCGGATAAACTGACTGAAACCCCTGTGGCATGCCTCTTTGGTAATATGTTGCTCACGAGAAAGTCCATTACAATGCATTGCCATAATCCAATCTAGAATAAATGCGGGTATTGTCTGCTGTGTCTCTAACTGATTTTGAAGGATTCCGCTTAATTAGGTTTTGCCATCAATTTTGTTTTTTTTTCAAGGGCTAGTAGGGAATCACATGTAGTGTCATTTGCTTCTTTGCATAGCCTGAATATGAATTGAGTGCAATTTGCATATAAGTATGTTATAACATTAAACGTCTGGAGAAGATAAGTCAGAGGACATTGCAGTCATTTGGGTGATGAAGAAAAGCCTCTCATTGGGACTTTAAGGTTATGGCAGACAAAAAAGAGGAAAGCAAAGAAAAAACTGAGATCTTGATAGAGAGGGATGGCAGAAGGTGGATTAGTGTTCTGGGATCAATGGTGTTGAAGGCAGAGGAGAGATCCAAAACAAAAGAATAAGTATTCTTCAGTTGCTATCATCTACCATCATCTGACGGCCATCTACCACTGAGATAATGACTATCACGACAAGCACCCATGCTGATCTTGCAGATAAGAACACCATCTTTGGTGGTTCTTGGCACACCCGTAGCCAGGACAACACCAGAGTGGAGACGAAGAAGTGTAAAAAAGAAACAAACTAGGCAGCAGGCCTTTTTCATCTCTGCATCCAGGATTTAAAACACTATCCTCCTATCCACCAGGATCAACCCAACTCTGCTGCGGTTTAAGGAGTCACCACTTTAAAAACAACTACATCTCAAAGCATTAGCTGTCTGAAAACCAGTTACCGCTCCGGTCCCTAGTTAACATTATGTTGGTCTTATACAGGTGATAACCAGTTCAGTCACCTTACCTGATCTATAGCCAACTTGAATATGGTGTAGTTTCCAAACTTTTTCCTAATTGGGAAGGAATGGCCTTCTCTAATTGTTTGGATACATCATAATAGCAAAATATGTCTATAATTTGCCAGCTCAGCAAACAATTTCTTCATTAGGAAAGGCACAATCCTGAGCTTCAAACGTTCTGGAAAATTTCCTTAGGAAGTGAGTCCTTTATGATGCATGCGAGATAAACACACGTCTTGACCTTTAATTGATTTCCAAAAAAATCCTGGAATGGGATCCTCTTCGGATCCCGATGGCATACATTTTATAACAGGTTCATGAAATTCTCAGAAATTAAAATATTTAAAGCAGTTAAACAGTGGGACAGGTGCCAGGTACGGAAAATGTTAGCATGTGATGTGGTAGATAAAATGCTCAGCACAGACTATAAATCAAAGCACTTCTATGAAAGTGGTGGCTAGCAAGCAGATTAGGCAGATGTTCAGAATATAGTCTCTAATTCAGGTTGGCCAAATAAGGCCTCTTGCCGGACGTGGACATCTTCACAATAATGCTTACTGAAGGTATGTGGGTTTGCCCATGTAGCAGATATCTGCCACTGATATGTTTCCTTGAAGTCCATTCTAGCTACCTTGTTTCTAGTGGAGTGGGCCCTGGAAATAGAATGCTGTGTCCTTTTTTTGCTTTAATGTAACATGCTTGGATGCATTTTACTATCACTTTAACCAGTCCAGCTTTTGAAACACGATTTCCTAAGTCGTGTTTTGAGAAAGCAGCAAAAAGCAGCATTGTTTTGCGGATGGATTTTGTTCTATGAATGTAATACATTAGACCTCTCTTAACATCTAATGTGTGCTGTTCCTCTCTGCCACTGTCTCACAGTGTGGTAAGAATATAGGCAACTCAAAAAGCCTCCTGATTCACATGAAGAGAGGAAGCACCTTTGGCAGGAGTCAAGGCTTTGTGCTCAGGACAACTCTTTGCCTGTGAACATGAATGATAGCTTCCTGCAGTTCACCGACTTTTCTTAGAGAAGTGATTGTGACAAAGAAGGCTACTTTCTAAGACAGATTATGTATGTCAAAAGAGTGTGGGCTCAGGCGGAGGTTCCCTTAATGAGGTGATTATGCCATTTAGGTCCCATGTAGGAGTTGATGGTGTTCCTAGAGGAGTTATTCTCTTAAGATCCTCCGTGAAAACTAGAACAACCGGGATTTTGAACATAGATGTGTGTTATCTATTTTCCAGGTAAGTGTTACAGCTGCTTGATGTGGTACCAAAATCTTTTTTGAGCGGCAACAATCAGTGGAATTCAGCGATTTTGAATCCCCTCGCTTTCAACTACCCTGTGATGTTCGGCAAAGTTCTTCACTCAGTGCTTCACCCTTAAATTTGTACAACCCCCCCCCCCCCCCCTCCCCCTTTGGCAGAACATATCAAATCATTTGGATTTGCCATTCTGTCATATGCAGACGACAACCAAATTGTCAATTCAGTAACTAGTAACATCCAGGACACAGCAATCAGGTTTTACATGCAACAGGTACATGAGTGGATGCTGGAGAATTGTCTAACATTAAGCTCATGAAAGACTGAGGTCGTGCTTATTGGATCAGATGTATCCTTCTAGTCATCTAATTGGTGGCCCCAGGAAATTGGGATCCTCCCTACCCCAGCAACAAAAGCAAAGAATCTGGGAATAATCTTTGACACAGCCCTATCTTTTAAATGGTGGATTTATGCTATTACTTCCTCCACCTTTTCACACACTAAAAATGATCAGGAAAATACTTCCTTTTATACCTCAGGATCTGCAAAAAACAATTGCCTCCACTCTTATCCTTTTCAGGTTAGACTATTGTAATGCTCGCTTGGTCAACCTACAGAAAGGTCTTCTTAGCAAGTTACAAGTTCTTCAGAATGTAGCAGCCCGATGACTGACAGAAACCCCCAAATGTCAGTCTGCTAAACAAGCACGTATTTATCTGCAGTGGCTACCCATGAAGAAACAAATAGATTCAAAGCCCTTTGTGTAGCCTTTAGGGCCTAACACATTCTGGACCTGTCTATCTAAGGCATCCGTTTCGCTGGCATACCCGACAAACAAGTCTCTGCTCTGCCAAAGCCAATCTGGTTGAGATCCCGAGATTCTGGTTATCTAGGTGTGGAGGTAGCAGTTTTGTTTTTTCAGTGTCGAAATTGTGGAACACCTACCCACCCATCTGAAGAACTCTTTGGAACTGCTTTCACGCAGGAAGGCCTTTAAAACCTGGCTATTCACCCGGTAGTCATTATCTCTAACAGTTTCAGGTATCTGCTGTTTTTTCTCATTCTCTTATCTTTCAGTGTATTAACAAGTTGTAGCACCTAGATGCCTCCGGCATTAGTCAACGCTTCATAAATATATAATCAAATAAAATAGAAGTGTACACTACACCTGTCTTTTGAAGGTGCAGCAAGCACATTATAATAACCTACACTGATGCGTTAAGAGATTCTAGATATTTGTTTATGCTGTAATGAGAAAATCTATTCCATTCTACTGCATGGTTGGTTTGCAAGCCTCACACACGATTTGTATTCCCTCCTCTGGTAATTTAAGGTATCTAAACTCTAAGACTACAGGTGCCACATTGCTAAGCTCAGTTCCTTATGGTTGGGATGCCTCAGCTGAAATGGATACTGCATCCATAAGTCTGCTCTGGTGGGTAGTTTCTTGTGTAGATGAACAGACATATCCAAAAGCACTGAATACCATACCTAGCTTGCCCAAATTTGTGAAACAAGGATGAGAGTGATGGATGTTAGCCTGCGTATCCTTAATAAATACAGGTTCAGAGATAGTGACGAAAGGCTTATACAAATATCCCTAACAAGTTAATCCTCGGTGCATTGCCAAGGACTGTGGGTGTGGGCACCTTGAAATGAAGCTTGGGCATTTTGAATTTTCTGTGGTGGCGAGTAAGTAGACTGTGGGCTATTGTTGAAGTACTTGGGGATTCCTCTCCCATTTGTGTACTTGTTGTGACACCAGGTCCGCAGAGTTGTGCACTCCTAGCATGTGCTCTGGTAGGGGCATGATGTTACTCAGTGGCCCAGTGCCACATTGTTTGAGACAGAGCTGACAAGCTTTGGTGAGTGAGTCTCACCCTTGTTTATGAATGTAACACATGGCAGGTATGTTGCCCAACTTTAACAGGACTGTTTTCCCTCAAATAAGCACCTTTAAATACTGAATGCTAGCTGTACTGCTGTAAGTTCTAGAAAACTAAACATGGTACGTTTATTATCAAACAAAGACAACCAATACAACGTAGTACCATAGAATTCAACACGTTTTACACACAGCACAGTTAAAGTTTGCCCAGAACACTCCTTGCAACTATATGTCCCTATGCAGGTAATGTGTTTAACAGTACATTAGAGATCAATGTGGAGGGAGAAGGAATACGTGATCCATTCAGTTTCCTTGGGTCATATATCATGTAATCAGTAGAGAAGGATCACTTGCCTGCAAAACTAGGGTATACAGTTTCTGTTCTCACTAGTCCCAATAAAAAACCCTCATGCACGTGTTGTCGATGGTAATTGAAGTGGTATATCTTGATTCTCCACTAACCCTCACACGTGTGTGCATAATCATTGGGTTTAGTTGTTTTGCAACCTCCACCCGGAGGTAATACCCTTCGTTAAGAGCAGTAGTGATCAGTGATTGTGACAGTGAATAAGTGTAGTGAAGTTGTTTAAAAGTCTCTCATTCCCAGATGTTTTATTTTTAATGGTTCTGGGTTTGGAGGCAATAAAATCAAGTTAGGTGAATGAGAGTGATTATGACTCATGATGGTCATGTGAAGTATTGCCATTTTTTAGTTGCTATGCCATAAAGGGCATTCTATATGTTCCTGGTATTAAACCAGTATACTAGTTTTGTGTAAACCCGCCTCCCCCCTTTACCCTTGTCTAGTTTGTCATTTTCTTTCCACAGGTACCTAGCGACCTCGAAGGAGCAATATAATGTTACGTCTCCTCTGACAAAACAGCACACTAGGAAATACCTAGATGTCCTATCACATTTAGAGACGCCAGTGGTCTCTACACATCCTGCACCCAGGTCCTGAAGAAAGCCCGATTGACTTACCAACAACCTAGGGCTGAAACATGTCGACCTTGATCACACCTTTAGTGTGAGAGAGTCATAATCACTCTCATTCACTTAACTTGATTTTATTGCCTCCAAACCCAGAACCATTAAAAATAAAACATCTGGGAATGAGAGACTTTTGAACAACTTCACTACACTTATTCACTGTCACAATCACTGATCACTACTGCTCTTAACGAAGGGTATTACCTCCGGGTGGAGGTTGCATAACAACTAAACCCAATGATTATGTACACACGTGTGAGGGTTAGCGGAGAATCAAGATATACCGCTTCAATTACCATCGACAACACGTGCATGAGGGTTTTTTATTGGGACTAGTGAGAACAGAACCTAAAAGTACATTAGCAGCTCTCCTCAGGTCTGTCTGTAATCAGAAACCATCGGAAAGTCACCCAAATGTCCCTCGGGCGAAAGGCTACTGGTAGCAATTCCGAGTCGTAGTCTATGTTCCAGACTTATTGCAGAGATGGTATGTTTGGCTGTCCTGGACAGGAGTGGTGTGATTGGCAGAATGGAAGGTACGTCATTGTTTCGATGTTGAGGGGCCCTTTCCACAGCCACCGGGGACCTTCCCTCTATATGTGCCTCAGTATCCACCTCGAACACATCAGAGACCCTCTTGAAATGGTTTGTGTTCTTGGAAAGCTGTGTATTGCTCTTGGGGTAACAATTATGCACAGCCTCTGCTTTGCTGTTTCTGAAATCTAGCCTTGGGAAACGGAACTTGTAGTGCCCTCATGGCTTTGGGTGTGTTGGAAGCTTTCTTGACCTTTTCAAGCATGCTATCAACTTGTGGCCCTAAAAGATTCTGTCTGTTTGTTAACGAGGAGTTGAAAACAAGACACTTGCAACAAGGCATGCCATCGGAGAATAATCCTGGTAGTAACTTACCTGTTGTGCCAGAGGCTTTAGTAAAGTTGTCAAGATCATTTATAGACAACACCTGAAGGAGAGTAATTTCGGTACCAGAACAGAGGCAGAGCTAACGGTTGAGCTGAGTTGTAAGTCATCCTTGGTTTTTGCATCAATATATATTTCCAGATCTTTGAGTTTAAAGATGAAGTGGTCTGCTATGAGCCATATTTTTGTCACAGAGTGATTTTGAAGACTCAACCCCTCTACTGGCATTCGAGGTCTTTTGTTTCCCCTTCTGTGGGTTCATAGTAAAGGAGAGACAATATTCTTCCTAAGTATGTCATTCTGAGGGTAAACAGCGTTTACAATGCAACTTTTACCACGCACTACCTTCTCAACTTCCCGTGAAGGGTTCTGTCAGGCTGGTCCGCAAATCCTTTAGAAACCAACCAAAAATAACATCAAAATTTGCCCTTCTGAAAGATGCCGGGTCAGTCGTTTATTCAAGCAATAAGGATATGGTGGGCTTGCCAATTCCCCATAGTCCCATAATAAACATCAAAAAGGGCAGTCTTGGTGGAAACGTGGTCAGCAGTCATCTGTCAGGCATCAGCAAGTCTGAAGTGGTAGCTCAACTCGAAGACAAGGTTCCGGAAAATCCAGCAACTAAGCCCACTTTAACCCACCAAGAGCTGTTCAATGCTACCCATAGTACAAAGGACGTTCAAACCGAACCAAATGGAGGGCCAATGAGAAATTCAGTTGTAACCAACCCTGCCCTTCGCGAGGCCAGTTTCAGTATACCATGCAGTCAAACTCGCGATCCCGTAACTTATCTTAAAAAGGCTAGTAAAAAGGAAACAAAGAAGGAAAACATTGACACCCTTTCTCCACTGGAGGACGGCGAAACTGATCACGTCCAACGGGAATATCCCACAGCCAGTGTTTCTGAGCCCATGACATTCATAGAGGAAACTGATCCAGCTGAAAAAGATCTCTCCTATCTTGAGTCAAAGGAATGGGAAAAAATGCTGCTCTCATACGGAAATGCCATCTCCGGTAATCCTGGGCCATCGTCCTCACCAAAGGAAGTGAAAAACGAGGACTACACTCAAGAAAAAGCATGGGCCACTGCCTTAGACATCCTCCAAAGGTCAGCCGAAGCAATGACCTATCAAGATAACAAAATGGATATCCAAATCAGCCTCCTGAATACACTGGCTGTGTACGTAGTCAAAATCGACGACAAGATCTCAAACCTTAACAGCTTGATCAGACGGGCCCAGGCAGCAGCAGACCTCCCGCAACAAGGATGCGACTGCTCACCAATAATAAAGAAACTTAGCACACTCCCAGGAATAATGGAAAAACTTTTGGCAGATCTTAAAGAAATTACACATCTTAAGCCCCCCCTGGGAAACTGCAGTGACGGCGTCCTAAGTGAGGACAACAAAGTAAAAATGGGAACAAACTCAAAGGAACGAGGAGTCACAGAAATCGATTTCCCTCAATCAAATGATACATCGGGGATTGTCTGCCAAAAGAGTGAACAGCAAAAAACCCCAACTGTCGATAGAGCAAATTCCACCCGTCCATCTCCAATCGAACAAGCCTGGGGAGATCCTGCGGGAAAGGGGAAAAGACAAAGGAAGCGGAAAGGCCGCAACAAATTGGGTAAGCGCAAACAATAACTGAGCCTTTACCCGATGTTTAACACCCTTAGACGTCCGACAGCTACAGAGTATGTTAACCCAAAAGAAACTGAGGATTCAAGAACTAAATTAGAAGAACTACCAACACTGCTGGAAAGGAAAAGCAGGACGAGCGGGGCCTCCCCCATGCCAACAGTAAAAGCTATCAATACGGACAACTTCAGGAAAAAAGGCTGGCAGCGGGTCAATGGAGCAAATCACAACTACCGACACGCCTCCTTCAAATACTCCTCAGCCGCAGGACGTAAAGGTGCAGGGCCAAAATTCTAGCCACCCCGCAAAACAAGTCGACAGAAGCATCACTCCAAATCAGGTGGATACCAATAGTTCTGTCAAAAACCATCAGGGCGCAAGCCCTGCGAGAGAAAAGGGAGCTGTGGCAGGGAGAAAAATCCAAAAGAGCCCTAGCGATCAGAAGGAGGCACTGAATCTTGACCCCTCGACAAGTACAGATCATTGGCACTGCGCCCAAACATCAGAGGCAAATGAAAGGCTGAATAGGGCCCCTTCATGTGGCGACTCCTACTTTACACTCTTCTACCCAGAGTACAAGTCCAAAGGCAGCCATGACATTCTCAATCGTGGTAACATCTTAAAACTAATACAAGCCACTGGCCTGTTAAACGGCATAACCACACAAGATATCACATCGATAGAATTCATTGCACCAAGTCATGGCCAAATAAATGAAACCACAAAGGTCACTTGGAGATCGGCAGAGGTAATGAACACCATCCTAGGGCACATAGACTCCTTCAAGCAGTGGGGCATACTGCTACAACCTGGTAGAGTAGCGGGATACCCACATGTCTTGCTGGTAAGTCAAGATCCTAAGCATACACGGGCAGAAAGGGGAGAAGTGTACCCAGTCCTCAGGGGCGCATGCAACAAAACTCCCACCCGCGACGACAAACAAAGAAAACTGAGAGAAGACTGGATCACACCAAATAGGGATCGGGAAGAGGTCGGCACATGGTCATAGTTGGCAGGCACCCTAAATACAACTCGCCTGTTACGATGACAGAATAACAGTGAAAAGGACCTAAACATGTGTCCTTTAAAGATATGTTCTTGGAACATTAACGGTCTAGCCAACAAACTGGAAGATAAAGCCATAATCTCTTATTTTCAGGAATTCGAGATACTACTACTTCAAGAGACATGGCTTCTCGAACCGCAGCAAATCGAAGGTTTCAAAACACATCACATTCCAGCACAAAAACTGAAACCTTCAGGGAGAGGCAGTGGTGGCCTAGCAATTTACATATCCATCAAAAATGCAATCGTTTCATGGGATTTAGGTGGCTCATCACATTCCCTTCAGTGCGTGGGAATTTCCTTTATCTCCGACAAAGCCCAGCGCAGGACCCTGTTTTTAATGAATGCCTATGCCCGTCCGAACACAGCATCAAGGCAATCCTTCGCAGAAGAAGCAATAGCAACTGTACTAAGAGTGAAAATCAGATCCCTCGAACGAGAAATAATTCTATCAGGTGATTTCAACATGTGGCTAATGTCGGACCTTGGCAAAAACAGATAACCAAATCACATGAAAGCATTTGGGTCATACCCCTGCAGGACCCCCCAGGTTGGCACAAGGACGACTCGAAAGGTCGCTCCTTACAAGGCAACCTGGAAAATCTGGGCCTCAGAGCCTTAAATGGGCGCTTTCCTCCAGACAAGCCACCTTGCTTCTCCTATCTGAGTAAAAATGGCGCTTCGTTAATTGACTATACCTTTGTCAGTCTTCCACTTCTCCACCAAATAACAGGTTTTAGCCTTGGAAGCAGAACTGAAAGCGACCACTGCCCACAAGAAATATCGCTTATGACCAGATTAATCCAACATGAAGAAGACAGGACACTGCCATCTGACTGCTACACGATTAACTTAAAACAAATTAAGTGCTCTTTCAGCAACTTTCAACAAATAGCAGCAGATGCTAAACTTATTATGGAGAGCACCAGTAGGCCCACAAATGATGAAATTGTTAACTGGTCAACATTTGCAATCGAACTGATCGATAAACACGCAAAACCAATAAGGCAGGTGAACCTGTACGGGCAAAGGCAGACGCCCAGTCGCAACCCCGCAATACAATCTGCTACAAGAAACATGAATCGGACATGGCGGGCTTTAAAAACAAATCCAACGGATCCTCAGTTAGTAACAAAATTGAGAGAGGCTCGCAGCTACCTAAAGAAGGCTAAAAGAGAACAACGCAGAAGTCTCTGGAACTCCTTCTGGGCTAGGCTGCAGAATTACATTAAAACAAACAATTCTGCTAGGTTCTGGCGAACCATCAACAGCATTTCTGGGCGAGCCCCGAAAGTCGCGTCCTCATGTATACTGGAGACTGAGTGGGGCGCCTCCCTGTATCTTCACTTTAATGACCAAAAAGTAAAAACCCTTCATCAGAATTTTAATGTCGAAGATATTTTTGCTCAAAAAGCGGCAGCTAAGCCAACTGATTGTAACATCAAATCCCCTTCAATGAAGGAATCTTTTAACGTCGCCCAGAAAACTGCACTACCAAATGAGTGCCCCACGACGCAAAGCAACAAAGAATCATCAACAATCGAGGCGGCGCATATTGAAAAACTGATCAAAAAGGGTCGGAAGGACTGTGCCCCGGGCCCTGGTGGAATCCCTTAGGCTCTGTTTAAGGAGGACACAACCTTCTGGGCCTCGAAGCTAACTACCCTATTCAACTGTATCCTGCAAAATAACATCATACCACCCTCCTGGCAGGGATCAATTTTGGCACCAATCTTCAAAGGTGGGGACAAAAAATCTCCCGGGAATTATCGCCTCATAGCCCTCATTGACAATGAAGCAAAGTATTTTGCTGGTCTGCTTCTTAACTCACTTAGGGCATGGGCTGATGAACATTCTGTAATTCCTCCGAACCAAACTGGTTTTACAAGTAACACCGGCACCTCGGTCAATCTTATGCCCCTCTCTTGTCTGATCGACCAGGTGGAGGTAAGCACTTGCCCACTTTATATGGGATTTATTGATTATAAAGCTGCCTTCGATAAGGTGAACAGAGCTAAGCTCTGGCAGAAGCTGTACAGACTAAACATCCCAAATGATCTCTTAAGAGCTATACAGCGTCTCCATCAGGACACATGGGTCAGGATAAAGATTGGGGACGGGTCGAGACTATCACGTCCAATTCCGACGACAAAAGGGCTCAAACAAGGATGTGTCCTTGCCCCAATACTTTTTAATTTGTTCCTATCCGACCTTCCTGAAGCCTTAAATAAGGTAAATTCTCATTCTCCCAAAGTAGCTGGTTTCCTGTTGTCAAATCTTTTATACGCTGATGGTGTCGTACTTCTTAGCAAAACAAAGATCGGCTTGCAAAGACTCATGGACGCCATCTCTGACTATTCAAATAAGAATGAGCTCCAGATAAACAGCAAGAAGACAAAAATTTTGGCGGTACGTTCAGGAAAGGCCAAGAAGTTGGTTTGGGTCTTGAATCAAGAAAGGATTGCTGAATCCAAATGCCATAAGTACCTTGGTGTCTCTTTTAACAACAACGGTAGATACAAAACTCATTTAGAAGAACAAAAAAAGAAGGGTCCCGCGCTTGCTTTCGCAATCAGTTCTATCCATAAGAAACTACAAGGCCCAACGTTTGCTCCAACAATTCAGGTAGCGCAAGCAAAAATTATTCCCACATTAACCTACGGAAGCGAGGTTCTAAAAGGCTTGGATAGCGGCCTACTGGACAAAATTATTGCAAAAATTTATAGAATAGTGTTCAAGCTACCAAGTCAAACATCACCGGCCCAAATTAGGTTGGAACTGGGAATCTGCCACCAATCACTTGCCAGAGCCATGAGTTTTCTAACATGCTGTCATAAATTGAGGTCATCGAAGGAAGGCAGCCTAGCGCAACACCTATGGTCTTGCCTTCAAACGAATCTATGGCGAGCAGGGCATGCATATTGGGAAAGAGGTTTAAAAACATTAGGCCTGAAAGACCTTTGGGGCATGCAAGTAAGCCATAACGAATTCAAACGTCTAGTGAAAATAAGCACAATAGAGCTCTCTTCAGTGGAAGACAAGGCTCGGCTAGCAAAAAGAAGTCACGGATGGATGTCCTTGCAATCCTACGTCCAGTTGACCCCACAGGAGTACCTAACTCAACCATTCACTGCACGAATAAAATTAAGTTTCCTAAAGTTGAGAATGGGAGTTATCAGATGGCCTCCTGAAATGGGTCCACCACCATCCCCCGGAACCAATGCGAAGAATCTGGGAGTAAGATGGGACGAGAGTCTCTCCTTCTCCTCTCATATACAGCAGGTCACTACTGGATGTCTTCACAAACTTCGGAACCTTCGGAAGTGCCTTCTTTTTTTACCAGAAGAGTGTCGCAAAATGGTAGTCCATGCGACAGTCACTTCCAGATTGGACTACGCAAACGGTCTCTATCTCGGCGTGCCCAAACACGTGGTGCAACGCCTGCAGATCGTGCAGAATGCAGCTGCGAGACTGATAAAACACATTTCTTTCAGACAGCATGTCTCTCCGCATCTGCGCGAACTGCATTGGCTCCCAGTGGCAAGCAGAATCAAATTCAAAGTTCTTACCCTGGCGTTTAGAGCGCTAAGGGGGACCTGCCCTAATTATTTAAAACTCAGACTCCCCCGCTACCATCAGGAGAGGCACCTGCGATCCAACTCCCTGCTTCAGCTACTCGTTCCACGAGCTAGAAAAGCCAGACTTGGGGGCAGGTCTTTTTCTGTTGGCACGGCAAAACTATGGAACGCCTTGCCTTTCGCCATTCAATCTGCTACAACAGAATCTAGCTTTAAGAAGCTATTAAAGACCTGGCTTTTTATGCAGAAACCCTAAGTAATCTCCTTGCCTTCTGCTTGCTTAACTGCTCTCCTAGCGCCGGGACACCTCCTCGTGAGGTAGCTGTTCGCGCTCTACAAATATCAGTATTATTATTATTATTATTATCAACCTGTTGGTCCATTTGCCAAAATGGAAAAGAGCCCATGGACAGGAACAATGCAGACTCTGCGGGAATCACAAAGAAGACATAGTACACATCCTTTGTCTTTGTCCAAACCTGCTGAACGAAAGACTGTCCCTCCTGAGGAAACTCTGGAACACAAACATGATTAGATCGTGTAGAGCGGCAGTCTTGGCTTGCTTTGACACTCGGAACACTAAATTAAACTGTGCCCTAGTAAGGTTTTTGGAACAAGCAGAAAAAAACTTGGTAAGGAGTCCCAAGTATGCGATTTCTCATCAGCACAATTACTAGCCTAGTTTCAACTGCCACCTTACTGTATAACGGACATGATCCTTAGCTCTCCCTTTTTATAAGTATGTTTTTATACATTTTTACAATTTTCATAATGCATATGATCCTATACTCATTTTTACATGTATTTATTGATATATCGTTCTTAAAATTCTGTAACTTGCAAAGGTTTTTTTTTTTAATCATGCAATAAAGACCACGCACTACCTTTACCACGCAACTTTTACAACGCAAGTCGTTACAACGACTTGCGCTGGGGGGCGCTGTAGGATAGGGAATAGTTTAATTTACTATCCAACACCTTCCCTACTATCCACAGGGACTGGAGTTGGAATAGTAAATGAAACTTGTAACGACTTGCGTTGTGAAAGTTGCGTGGTAAAGGCATGCGTTGTAAAATCATGCGTAGTAACGACATACATCCATTCTGAGAATCTTTGACATTACTTAAGTCTACTAAACACATTAAGGGAGGGCTTGATAAAAAAAAACTAATCCTGTCTGTTTGGTGTTGCTTTCACTAGATGTCTAGTACTACCTATTCACTAATGGCTTGATTCAGAGCTTTGGTCATTACAAGTCAGTGTCAAAGGCTAGCTTTGAACTTGTTCAGCGTTCAGTTAAGATTGTCCACCCATATCCACACCAGCCCCAACAAGAAGAAGCAACTCTCAACTAGGCTTGTAACAAACTGCATATCTTTCACATTAAATGACCAAAATTAACTATGCACCTTTCCTGACAATCAAGCAAGTCATAAATCAAACATACTCTCAGGATTCTGAACTGCCTTTGCTAGAGCATGTGCCACCGGTGTTCATTATCAATGTGTGTTGGTGCAGATCTTGTTAACTCTGACTATTCTTGATCATGGATGGATATGACCTTGTCATTCAACCTGTTGCTTTGTTGTAGTGCCACTACGCATGGACTGTGCATTATAGTTTGGCCTTTCTAGGAATATTGATGCCGTGTATCAGGCAGTTACTAACGCCCCTTTGCAGATACATCAAGACTGATTCACGACTTTTAAATGACAGACCAACAGACTGATGCACAATGTATGAAGAACACACAAACACTTGTAATGCAGTGAATAGGGTGTTCAAAGAAATAAAAGAAGTGTATATGGACTCCAGGAATCTGTACAAAACAATTCTATTGGTGTGCTGAAACAACCTTTCACTGCTTGACATACAGTAAAATACGTATATATGAAACTGATCAGAAACAGTGTACCTCCACATACCTTCCATTGATAACACCATCTGGATTTAGCATGGGCACAATTTTGAAAATGTATGCGTCTCTCAAATGCTGAGCACAGGGGCTGTGGCCCATAAGAAACTCCAAAGTTCCCTTCATGACCCAGCTTGCGTTCGTTTCTCCAGGGTGAACACGGGCAGTGAGGAATATATAGGGGCGATTTCCTAAAATAAGAATACACAACATTCCAAGGTAAAACATACATTGCACATGCTGAACTTTCTGCATGTCTAGACAGTTCATGAGCTGTGAGCCTTACATTGCAAGAGGCTGAAATAGCCATTGGTAAAGTGATGCATGGTTCATGCAACGCACTTGTCTGACATCTCCCCTAATACAAGTAAGGTGTGACTGAAATTACTAATTGATGCTTAGTCTCAATTACTTCAAAAAAACTTTTTGAGGATAAAAGGAAATTAAAATATGAGTTTCCTCCTCATGGCCTAAAGTTCCTGCGTGTGCCAGTCATTAAATAAGCACGGCTCAGCAAAAAAAAAAACAAGCATTGGCAAAGCCACCATGTTTCGTCTATGCTGTCTCTCTCTGCAGTGGAATTTACCTCATTCAGTTATGACTGGGACAAGCACCAGGGACGTGGAGGTAATACAGAATACATGCATTCTCCACCCGCCTTTGCTCTTGTCTGCGCGAATATGAGCACGCACATACAGCTAGATTCATCATTATCTAGTTTTGCGAGTCCTTAATAGCGATTCATAAGGAATCGCTATTAAGGACTTGCAAAACGGGATTCATGTAGGAATTGCAAAAAAGATTGTGATTCCTACATCTTCCTTATTTGCGATTAGCAATTTGCTAAAGGCCCATAGGAATGAATGGGGAGTTATTCCTTATTTGCGATTAGCAATTTGCTAATCGCAAATAAGGATGCGATTTCAAGGGTGCCAGGGGTGTCCAAAGGACACCCTGTAGCACCCCTGAAAAGCAAATGTAGCCAGATGTTGCGCACACACATGTCCAAAGGACATGTGTGTGTGTGTAACATACCACTCAGAAAAATGCACTAAAGTGCATTTTTCTGAGTTTTCGCTATTTACCACGAAGTCTGACTTTGTGGTAAATAGCGGCCAGAAATTGCGAATTCGCAAATTGAAAATGGTTGATGAATTGCCTTTAAGGAATCTCAAATGGAGATTCCTTAAATGCAATTCCTCGCAAATATGCGCTTTCGCAATTAGCGATTTTTGCATTTGGGATGATGAATCCCAAATGCAAAAATTGCACTCGCAAAGGGCCAGATTCTCAGAATCTGGCCCTTTGCGAGCCGTTTTCGGCTTGATGAATCTAGGTGATAGATACAGCAAAATCTGACTCTATTTCTCAGCATAGTTCGTTTGAAAAGGAATCACCATGAAGGGAAGGCATTTCAAAAAGAAGCTTGTCTATGTCTTGTGTATCCTTGCCGGTCTTCTTGCGCCACTCGTTATATTTTTAAACAATTTTACAAAATACATTTTTTAAGACAAATAGGTTACTTCACAATTGAGACCATATCCAAACGGATTTTTCCAGTGACGTTTAATATCGGGGGAGGGAGAACTCTGAGAAGCAGAACATGCGACAGTAGGGTATGCAGAATGTTGAAAATGATGCAAGTCGTGGTTTTCTACTGGATGTTTAGCTCCCTCTAGTGGACTTTCTCTGTAAGGAGGAGCGTGAATTCTCCTTTTCTGTTCGGAGGCTTGATGAAACAAAATCCTTACGTCCTGTTTACAGAAACCCTTTTTCAACTAACATCACACTATAAAGGAGACACACAAGGCACAAGCTGAACAAGGTATTGTTTAAGTTTCCAAACCATAACGCAAGAAAGACCTGCATGTGAAATGACGAGACTTATATACTGAGGGGGTGACACCAAGGGTGGAGGGGGGAGGTGGGGGATTTTCAATGTTTCAAACAACAGCCAGCAGGAGGAGACAAGGAGGAGGCGTGCTGGTAAAGAAAAACAAGCATTTACAATGCAACGGTCTCGCCTTTGCAAAAGTTAGAGCTATTGGCATTGTAAATGACAACATTTTTATTTATGCGTTGGTTTTGAAAACAGATAAATAAATGGCATTGTCATTTACAATGCCAATAGCTTAATCTCTTGCAAATGCCACACAGACCCCCCCACACACAGAGCCCCGCACACACTCACACACAGAGCCCCGCACACACACACACACACACAGAGCCCCGCACATACACACACAGAGCCCCGCACACACACACACACACAGAGCCCCGTGCACACACAGCCCCACCCACACAGAGCCCCACCCACCCACACAAAGCCCCACCCACCCACACAGAGCCCCACCCACCCACACAGAGCCCCACACAACCACACAGAGCCCCACACACCCACACAGACCCACAGAGAGCCACACACCCACACAGAGCCACACACCCACGCAGAGAGCCACACACCCACGCAGAGAGCCACACACCCACGCAGAGAGCCAGACACTCACGCAGAGAGCCACACACCCACGCAGAGAGCCACACACCCACGCAGAGAGCCACACACCCACGCAGAGAGCCACACACCCACGCAGAGAGCCACACACCCACGCAGAGAGCCACACACCCACGCAGAGAGCCACACACCCACGCAGAGAGCCACACACCCACGCAGGGAGCCACACACCCACGCAGGGAGCCACACTTGCATCATTGCTATACACGAGTCAGATGGCACTCTGCAACCTCATTGTCACAAGTTCACGTTTAAAAACACAATGGAACAGAGCATCGAAACCCCCATACGGGGTGTGGAAAGGGGGAGAAAGGAAGGTACGCGCACTGATGTACGAGCAGGGAGCCTTGGGAGGAGGTGGAATTAGAACTCCAAAAAGTAGATAACATGGCGCTGGAACAAAATGGCCCCAACCGTAACGCAGCGTGTAGGCTGTCTTGAATTTCACAGCTCATGAAATACTACACCCAGGCAAACACGCTGCTCTGCTCCAGCTGACTGGGAATGCACAGGGCGGTATGATTTTGCTGCCACGTGCTGTTCACCTTCGACAGAGTGCGCCCGTGTGTCAGCGTCGCAGACTCAGGGCTAAGGCTACACCGTGCCAAGGAACAGTACATATTTCCAGCCAGGTATTCTACCAGAGTCGGCCAGGGGGTGTGGTGGGTCTGGGTGCCTCTTTTCCAAGCCTCCATGGCAGGCAACAATAATTTTTGACAGCAAGCGACGATGTACAGTTCAATAACAGCACGGGCAAGTCCCAGTGGCCATATTTTGCAAAATATAAAGGTGAGGCGAGTTCATTGGCAAAAACATTTCAAGCGTGTAGAAAGAAAGAAAACTCATATGGGTGGCCACAATGCCCTCTTGGGGCGGGGGGGGGGGGCGGAGTTTTCGTCACACACAGGTCAAGCCGATCATATATGCACAGTTGGCTCAGTGGTTCATCATTCCAACACCCCAAACGTCCCGGGGTTTGGCATTCGAGAAGATCAGATTCTTGAAAGCGCCATGAGGCAGGCCGCAGCAGCCCTCTGCCCGCCCGCCCCCTCAGCGAGCGGCGTGACGCGTGCTCCCTTATATAAGAGCCAGCGCTGTCCCAAACTCTGGGCTTTGTCTTTGTGCTCCCTGCGTCGTTCCTCCACACACAGCCACTCAGCGCTCCTCGCACCGTGCCAGTGCTCACCCTCATCAGCTGCTCGGTCCATTCACAGAGCATGCTCGGAGCTGACATGAAAGAGGAGGGGTGAAGGAAGGAGGCGGCGGCGGGCTGGCGATCGAGCTGTTACATCAAGTCATCAGCGCCCATAGGATATTTCAGAAACAAAAGTAACAAACTCTCAGAAAAGCACATGGTTCCCTCAGTTTGTGTTTTAGTAGCACAATCTCACTTTGGCTTCCTGTATTTTGCTGAAAGCTTTGCTTGCAGCTTCTGATTATGAGGAAGCAGAGGAATGTATATTGGGGCAATATAGATAAACTTATGTGAGTGTAGGCCAATGTTTAACCCTCGCAATCGCTGATAAGGCTTTAAAGGAATCTGTATGGCATGCACTTGGCAACCGAGCTGCCGCTTGGACCATGACCTGCAGGAATCTGCGATCAGTCGGGTGTGAACACGCCTACAGATATGGAGAAAGAACGAGAGAGGAAGTGAGCGAGTGAGGTACATTTCTTAGGCGCCTTATTGAACGCGGTTGCAAAGGCGTGCTGAGCAGATGTGACCTAAAGACCAGAGCTGTCGACTTTGGGACTGGGGAACCAGGCTAGAGTCCCGGTGTCCTCTAAACATCCCATGATTCTGGGCAACTTACTTAACCTCCCCCGGCCTTAAAAAGTGAATGTGACCTGAACAAAAGTTTAGTCGGACGAGTGGGGTTCAGGAAGGCTGGAGTGGCGAGGGCGGCATGGCTTACAATGGCGGGAGTGCTTTGCCTCCCAGTGCCTCTATACCCCCATGAGCAAAGTCACGGAGCGCAATATCGGTAGGGAAAGGGGGAGACAAGTTCTGTGTGGCCACAGCAGCCGCAACGCTTCTTCATACTAGACGGGACACGGACAGCAGGAGCTGGGGCGGGAACGGAGACACGGACAGCGCGAGGGGGGGCGGGAACAAAGACATGGACAGCGGGAGGGAGGACGGACAGCGGGAGGGGGGCAGGATACAACCACGCGGGACCGGGATGAGGTTACAAATGACAAAAAACATCCGTGTAAAAAAAAAAAAAAAGTAAACACCCACCTCTGCATGACGGAAAAAGGGGCGGGGCTTAAAAAAAAAAGACAGAAATGCCCACGAATCTGCTCCCAGAATGATTGACACATCTCTCTTCCAATGGCTAGCTTCCATTTATGGAGCTAGCCAATGGAAGAGAGAAGCGGGTTAAAGCCCCAGTACTGGAAATCAAAAAATCTCGGCTACACGACACTGCTGCGCAGTGAACGCCAGTCGCGACCTAATACAATGACACCAAACTGTATTTCTGTGAAAATATATCTCCTTTATATATGTGTACTTTAAGTAGGCTTTTAAATACAGTCTTCAGGTTGCAAAACACGGTTCCAGTTACTTTTAAGGATGTCACAGTTCTTAATGGTCAAATTCAGTTCTCTAAGGGTAATTCTGAACGCTTTTTCACTTCTTTGGGGGTCTTTGCGCTTCGCAGCGCTCTTGGTACGTTTCTTATAACTTGCGGGACGGGCCCTACTAAACTTCACGCATCTCGCGTGAGCCGGCGTACAACGCGAACTCTGTAAACCCAGGAAGCGAGGCGTACCAGCCTCAGGAGAGCCGCAGTACGGGGCGCACAGGATCGAAGTAGAGTGCGAGGCGTACCAGCCTCAGGAGAGCCGCAGTACGGGGCGCACAGGCTCGAAGTAGAGTGTGAGGCGTACCAGCCTCAGGAGAGCCGCAGTACGGGGCGCACAGGCTCGAAGTAGAGTGCGAGGCGTACCAGGCTCAGGAGAGCCGCAGTACGGGGCGCACAGGCTCGAAGTAGAGTGCAAGGCGTACCAGCCTCACAAACACAAGCGCACAGTTCTCCTGGCAAATAAGGTACGTCGTGCACAGTCTATGTTGAAAGCGGAGCATGCTGTACCTTTACTGTGGCGTCCTGGGGATCTTCGAGACACACGGCGTTGAGGATGGTTGTCCCACGTCGCGGTGCTTTCCCAGGTGGGGGTGAGGCGAGCTGCGGCTCGAGGCTGGGCAGGTCACGGGTCACTTGGGTCGGCGATGAGTTGTGGGGGCCGGTCCTGGCTCCGCATACGCCTCGATCCTGATGGGGAGAGCGGCTGAGAGGGGTGCAAGCGGCAATACAGTCCCCAAGTGCGGGACGTACCCAGCCGCAGTGCAGAGCGGATCAGCGGGAGATGACACAGAGCGGGAGTCCGTCCTTACTGCGCGATCTAGCGCGAGGGGGTGCGGGAACAAAGACATGGACAGCGGGTGGGGGGGGAAGGACAGCGGGAGGGGGGCACGATACAACCACGTGGGACCGGGACGAGGTTACAAATGACAAAAAACATACGTGTAAAAAAAAAAAAGTAAACGCCCACCTCTGCATGACGGAAAAAGGGGCAGGGCTTAAAAAGACAGAAACGCCCACAAATCTGCTCCCAGAATGATTGACACATCTCTCTTCCAAAGGCTAGCCTCCATTAATGGAGCTAGCCAATGGAAGAGAGAGGCGGGTTAAAGCCCTAGTACTGGAAATCAAAAAATCTCGGCTGCGCGACACTGCTGCGCAGTGAACACCAGTCGAGACCTAAAGAACAAGTTACTTACCTTCGGTAACGCTTTTTCTGGTAGATACTATATCTGCCTGTGGATTCCTCACCTTGTGAATATCCCCCTTGCGTCAGCAACGTTCGGAAATTTTCTTCGTAGCACGCCGACGTGGACGACGTCACAGGAGCACGGCATCGCGCGCGACTCCGTCTGACGTCACCGACCCCTTATCAGGCCCACGCCGGCGTGATGATGTCAGTTCCGCCCTTTTTTCCATGCCTTCGAGGCACACGGACGGACCAACGACAGCAAATATGCATATATACAATGTACACAGTACATACAAACCATCATAGCACACAGTGCATAGCAAAGGTATCAAAACCCAAAATATATACAAACAATAAAACCAGGTATAGCAGAGTGGACAACGGGGAGGCGGGTGGGCATGTGAGGAATCCACAGGCAGATATAGTATCTACCAGAAAAAGCGTTACCGAAGGTAAGTAACTTGTTCTTCTGATAGATACATCTGCCGTGTGGATTCCTCACCTTGTGAATAGAGTCCCACAGCAGTCCCCACTCCCGGAGGAGGGTGACCACTCTGCTATACCAGGAAATCTTGGAGAACAGAGCGCGCGAAGTGGCCGTCCCTCCTCACCTCGGTATCCAAGCAGTAGTGCTTCGCGAAAGTGTGGAGGGAGGCCCAAGTCGCGGCTCTGCAAATGTCCTCAACAGGTACACCTCTAGACAAAGCAGATGTTGCAGACTTTGCTCTAGTTGAATGTGCTCTAATACCCTCAGGAGGGTCCTTACCCGCAAGGGAGTAGCAGATATTGATGCACAGGATTATCCACCTGGAAAGTGTGCGCTTGTGCACCGCTCTGCCCTTCTTGCAGCCAGCAAAACCAACAAACAGCTGGTCGTCCATCCGGAAGTCTTTAGTCCTGTCCAGATAGAAAGACACCGCCCTCTTAGGGTCCAGGCGATGCAGTCTCTCTTCCTCCTTAGACGGGTGAGGGGGAGGATAGAAGGTAGGAAGGGTAAGGACTGCCCAAGATGGAAAGGAGTCACCACCTTAGGCAGAAAAGCAGCCCTGGTCCTGAGAACCATCCTTTCAGCATGAATGGTCAGGAATGGGGGTTTGGAACTTAGAGCTTGAAGCTCACTTACCCTCCTTGCCGAGGTGATTGCAACGAGGAAGATCGTTTTAAAAGAGAGAAGCCTCAATGGACACTTGTGCAAGGGTTCGAAGGGAGAACCCATTAAGAAGGTCAGCACAAGATTCAAATCCCAATGAGGAACAACAAAAGGAGTAGGAGGGAACATATTTATGAGACCCCTCAAGAATCTTAAAACCACCGGAGATTTAAAGAGAGAGGGCTGATCCGGCAAACAGAGAAACGCCGATAAGGCCGAAAGATACCCCTTGACCGTGGACACAGCCAAACCTTGCTGCGCCAGAGAAAGAGCAAATTGTAAAATATCAGATAAATGAGCCTTCAAAGGGTCAACATCCCTCTCCCTGCACCAAGAAACAAATTTAGACCACCTATAGGAATAAATGGACTTAGTGGTGTCGCGCCTGGCAGAAAGAATGACATCCACCACATCGTGAGGGAGAGAAAAAGAACTCAAGTTGCCCCGTTCAATCTCCAGGCATGAAGGTGTAATGTCTGGAGGTGGGGGTGTAGAACCTGCCCCTCCATCTGAGAGAGGAGGTCTGCTCTGTGAGGGAGACGGAGCGGCGGGTGAGAGGAGAGGTGGAGTAGGTCCGTGTACCACACCCTTCTTGGCCAATCCGGGGCGACCAATATGACTTGGGCCCGGTCTTGACGAATCTTCCTCAGAACCCGAGGAATCAAGGGTATGGGAGGAAACGCGTAAAGGAGTTGATTTCCCCAACTCAACTGAAACGCGTCCCCCAAAGCTCCTTGCAACGGATACTGGAGACTGCAGAATGACGGGCAGTGAGCATTCTCGCGAGTGGCGAAGAGATCCACCCGAGGAGTCCCCCACATCTGAAAGATGCCGTGAACAACCTCCGGGTGAAGCCTCCACTCTTGATCGGCAGAGAGCTGTCGACTGAGACTGTCTGCACGAACGTTCAGAACCCCTGCCAGATGATTTGCCACCAGACAAATCTGATGGTCCTGAACCCAGGACCAGAGACGCAGAGCCTCTCTGCAGAGACACTGCGACCCTACTCCTCCCTGCTTGTTGATGTACCACATCACAGTCGTGTTGTCCGTCAGGACTTGAACCGACCGACCGCGAAGGGAAGGGAGGAAGGCCTTGAGCGCCAAACGTATCGCCCGCAATTCCAGAAGGTTGATGTGAAACAACCTTTCTTCTGGAGACCAAAAGCCCTTGACCTCCAGGTCTCCCAGATGAGCACCCCACCCGAGAGTGGATGCATCCGTTATCACTGTGGCCACTGATGGAGGCAGTTGAAAAGGCTTTCCTTGAGACAGATTGCCCTACACGCCCCACCAAGACAGATCCGCTGCAGCTTCTCTGGAGATCCTCACTGACTCCCTGAGATCTCCGTTGTGCTGATACCACTGCCTGCGGAGGCACCACTGGAGTGCCCTCATGTGCCAGCGTGCATGACTGACCAACAGAATGCAAGAAGCCATCAGACCAAGCAGACAAAGGACCTTCAGGACTGGAACAACCGCTCCATTGAAGAATAAAGGAATCATCTCCTGTATGTCGTGAATCCTTTGAGGTGGAGGGAATGCACGACATACAGTAGTGTCCAGTACCGCACCTATGAACAGGTTGCGCTGGGAGGGCACCAGGTGAGACTTGGGTACGTTTATCGAAAAACCCAACCTGTGCAACAACTGAGTTGTCTCTTGCAGATGATGGAGCACCTTCTCCGGCGATTCCGCTTTGATCAGCCAATCGTCCAGATAAGGGAACACAGGTATCCCCGATCTTCTGAGATGCGCAGCCACCACTGCCATCACCTTGGTGAAAACTCGAGGCGCAGTAGTAAGTCCAAACGAAAGGACCGCAAACTGGTAGTGCTGCGATCCCACCGTAAAACGGAGATACTTTCTGTGCGACTTCAGAATGGGGATGTGAAAATACGCATCCTGCAAGTCGATCGACACCATCCAGTCTTCTTACATCAGCGCCAGAAGAACCTGAGCAAGGGTGAGCATTTTGAACTTCTCCTGTTTGAGATAGAGGTTCAAAATCCTGAGATCCAGGATTGGCCGAAGCCTGCCATCCTTCTTGGGAATCAAGAAATACCGGGAGTAGCACCCTTGACCCCTCTCCTGCTCTGGAACCACCTCTATTGCACCCTTTCGGAACAGAGCCAGGACTTCTTCCTGCAGGAGAAGCAGGTGATCCTCTGAACAATAACCTTGGCAAGGAGGGTAATTGGGAGGGAACTCCTGAAAAGGAAGTGCATACCCATTCTCTACGAGATTGAGAACCCAAAGATCTGATGTAACCGATTCCCAATCTCGTAGAAAATGAGTAAGCCGACCCCCTACTGGCCCTACATGATCCAGAATGGTGAATCTAGGGCTGCTTTGCTGATGCGGGTGGGGGTTGGGCATTATTGGAGGAAGTGGAGGAAGAGGAGACTTGACGCCCACGTCCACGACCCTTCTGTCTACCTCTATAGGACTTATATAGAGGGTTCTGCTGTTGCTGCTGTTGTTGTTGGCCTTGCCTGAAGGGACGAAAAGAGGATCTACCAAAGCCTCTAAACTTTCTAGTAGTCGACCCTCTCATCTGGAGACCCAAAGATCTTGCAGTGGCACGGCTATCTTTAAACCTTTCCAAGGCTACATCCACCTTTTTACCAAAAAGGCCAGTCCCTTCAAAAGGTAAGTCCAGCAACGTAGACTGCACATCCGCAGAGAAATCAGAGGACTTTAACCACGCAGCCCTCCTGGTCGCAACAGAAGAGCCCATAATTCTGGCAACAGAATCAACAGTGTCCATGCCACTCTGAATGACCATGCGTGCAGCAGCCTGAGTGTCAGAGACCACCTCATTAAAGTTCTTTCTATCTTCCTCAGGAAGCTTGGGTGATAACTGCTTCACTGAATCCATCAACGCATGCACATACCTTCCTAAAAGGCAAGTAGCATTAGCTGATTTAAGAGCCATGCTCCCTGAAGAGAAAGTCTTCTTTGCAGACTGATCCAATTTTTTTGATTCTTTGTCCGCTGGTACTTGAGGGAAAGAGCCAGCAGCCCTGTTAGAACATGCCGCCTGCACCACAAGACTTTCTGGAGAGGGATTTGAAGAAAGGAACGCAGGGTCATCAGGAGCCACCCTATAGCGCCTTGCAATAGCTCTCGAAACCGCAGGAGCAGACAACGGTCTCTTCCAAATCTCTTTTATTGGATCCGTTAAAGCATCAGTGAACGGCAGTGTAGGTTCAACAATAGAAGAGGGAGAGTGTAAGACTTCAGTAAGGATGTTGGGTTTGTACTCAACTGTGGGCAGCTTCAAGTTGAGAAGATCAGCAGCCTTCCTAATAACAACGTGATAGGGTGCCACATCCCTAGAAGGAGCATCAGAAGCCAAAGGTAGACCCCACTCAGGAGAGAGCTCCAGACCACTAGCATCACGAAGGTCTTCAAAATCATCATCATGATCAGGAAGCTCACCTTCTTCCACATCTGAATCTTCATCTTCCCTTTGTTCAAGAAGACGCTGAGCCCTTCGTCTCGACCACTCCAATCGAACCGAAGTCGACGGATCCGGTAACGACTCCGACGGAGCCGGTTCCGACGTCGAGTGAGGAGCTGGGGCAGCTGGAAGACGAGACCCACGGATTGGCGTGGTACCTTGATCCAAACTACGAGGTCGATCCGGAGTCGGCGAAGCCGCATGCGGAGTCGAAGACCTCGGCGGAGCCGTACAGAGCCAAGGTGTAAGAGGCGCCGGCATAAAAGGCATAAATGGAGCTGGGGCGTACGACTGAGGAATGCCCAAATTGTACGATAATGGACCCATGGGACCAACAGGTGCTCCAGCGGGGTACATCGCCCTGGAATACACTCCAAACATCGCATTGAGAAAATGCGAGGGGTCCTGACCAGGACCAGGAAAGGGAGGGTACGAACCTACCGGATGTTCTAACGGAGGTCGTTCCGACACCTGTTCACTCTGACCTTCAGGGTCCACAGGAGTCTCCATTGGAGCCGGAGTCTGAGGAATTACCTCTTCTTCCTCTTCATGTTCCGAAGGATGTAAAGATATCGGATCCGGTTCCGGAGTCGGAGAACCTTCGATTGACAAAGCAGGAGAAGGAGAAACAAAGTCCTTATGGTGTTTGCGAGACTTTTTCTTTGAATCAGAAGATTCCTTCCCTGAATGATGTCTTGAACTGTGCTTCCTCCTCTTGTGCTTTCTCCTCGAGGAGCTCGAAGCGTGACCCGAAGCCGACTTGGATCCAGACCTAGATCTCTCCCTGGACCTCGACTTCGCTCTGGATCTCGACTCCGCTCTGGATCTCGAACCCGCTCTGGATCTCGACGCCGATCTCGACGTCGATCGAGACATATGCTTCGACTTCGAGCGTCTCGACGTTGACCTCTAAGATCTTCCAGTATCTTGTCCTTTTACCTTCGCGAGAAGTAGCTTTGCTTCACGCTCACGAAGCGCCTTTGGGTTCATTTTAAAACAGGAACTACAGTTCTTAACGTCGTGAACCGAACCAAGACACCACAAACAATCCTTATGTGGGTCAGTGATAGACATCATGCGGGCACAAGACCTACATTGTTTAAATCCTGTCTTCCTCGTCGACATCCTCTGATGAAGAATTAAGTCGCAAAGGAGAAACAGTGACAATAAAATAACAGCTAGATACTAAGTATCGCAGAAGATCCCGAAAACCGTTAGCGTCGAAGACGCGGAAAAAAGGGAACTGACGTCATCACGCCGGCGTGGGCCTGATAAGGGGTCGGTGACGTCAGACGGAGTCGCGCGCGATGCCGTGCTCCTGTGACGTCGTCCACGTCGGCGTGCTACGAAGAAAATTTCCGAACGTTGCTGACGCAAGGGGGATATTCACAAGGTGAGGAATCCACACGGCAGATGTATCTATCAGAAAAGGGGATGTGCAGGAGCCTGCTGGCCACAGTAAGCTGTTCTTGACCCATGCTACACGGCATGAGCAAAGACTCCGAAGCCCAGGAAGAAGCCGGAGGGTAAGAGGAGATGTTGACCAATAGGAAGAAAGGAAACTAGAGTGACATGGGAACCAACCAGTTAGCCTATTGCTTACAACTGGTTGACTATATTGTCACTCTCATTTCCTTGCTTCTTATTAGAAGGCTTTTCTTCACCCAGCTTGTCTATCTTGTGTTTGTCTCTCCCCTGGAGCATAGCGTCTTTAACATATTTCTGATTGTCTGGATTCTATCCTTCCACACCTGAGAGTGCATGTGTTTGCCATATATCTCGTTCCCTCTGCTGTTTGTTCACTTCAAATGCCCACCCTCCACACATGTTCTCTCCTTTGTAGTTCTCCCCCAGTTTTCCTCTGACTACATGGTGTTCTCACACTCATGTGCATCTCCCTCACTACCTGTGTTGCTGTCACTTTCGTGTTCTTCTCACTATCTTGTGTGCGTCTCCTCCCATTTCGCTCACTCTGTGTTTTCGCCTCCAACCTGTGTGTTCCTCTCTCCATGTGGGCTTCTCCGCCCGCCCCTTGTTGCTCTCTCCCTCATACAATGCGTTTCCCCTCCGGGTCTTCACCCGCCGCTCTATTGGCTCTTACGTTAGCCCTCTCACCTCTGTGGGCCTTTGCTAAATTTGCACTTTTTCAATTTTTAAAATTCCTAACTATAATGTCACTTTAACCTTTGCTATTTTTCAGTTTCAGGCTTAGAGTGTCACACAAATTACGCCAAAAAGGAGAGAACTCTGGGTAGAACCCAAGTTTAGGTGGCGAGCAGCCCATGTATAGAGCACCCTACAACACCAGCAACACTCTGAATCTGCTCACCTCAAATGTCTGTTTTTCAACCAAAGTTTTTAAGCAAAGAATTAGCATTGTGCCACCCACAATAAGCTACAAAGGAGCAACATATTTTGCCATTTCTACAGCAAAGTCTTGAAGCACAGAATTAGCAGAGTGCCATCCATGCCGAGCTGTAAAATAACAAAAAAAATGTTAACACTCCAGGCACAGTATTATAGCTTTGGATTGGTGAAATAACATCCAAGTTAACTTGGAATGAATACACGCAACCATTGTCACTATTTCGCTATCATTATAGTTCTTCAAAAAGGTTTAGCTTAGTCCAGACATAAGGGAGCACCCAGTACAAGTCAAAATAATCCCTTTCTGGCGTACACTGCCCCATAAATTATGCAAAAAAGGAGAGAACTCTGGTTAACTTCCAAGTTTAGGTGGAGAACAGCTCCTGTACAGCACACCCTACAACACCAGAGACACTCTGAATCTGCTCACCTCAAATGTCTGCTTTTCTAGCAAACTTTTTAAGCATAGAATTAGCACAGTGCCATTCACGCCAAGCTAGAAAGGGGCAAAGTCTTTTGCCATTTCTACTCCGTTTGCTTTGTGTTTTCACCTCCAACCTGTGTGTTCCTCTCTCGAAGTGGGCTTCTTCACCCGCCCGCTGTGTTGCTCCCTCCCTCATGCAATGCTTTTCCACTCCTGGACTCCACCTGCTTCCCCCATTGGCTCTTATGTTAGCCCTCTCACCTCTGTGGTCCTTTCTTAAATTTGCACTTTTGCATTGCTTACAATTCCTAATTATAATGTCACTTTAACCTTTGTTATAATTTCAGTGAATACACACACACACACACACACATATATATATATATATATATACCTAATTTGCTGACTGCCATCATGTTCCTGATGGATGGGCGGATTGGCGTTGTAGAAACAGCAAATTCTGCATTCACTGGCCCCAAACTTCGTCTTCAGTTCGACAAAGGAGCCAATGCTTACTGGAAGCTGAACATGTGCAAGCTACGTAACTTGAAATAAAATTGCAAGTTTTCAACTTCCAGTAAGTGTTGGATCCTTATATATCTCCTGGTACCTAACCCTTTTCACCACTGATGTGGCCCACTTCCACAAGTGACTCATGATGTTAATTCATAGGAACCATTGTTTGCACACACACGTTCGAAAAATATAGGCCAAATGTTGAAAACTCGACCCAAAGCTAACCCATATGCAATGTGGAAAGGAACTCTACCTTGCTTGAACTGTAACAACTGTGGAAACATTAAGAAGGGCAATGAGCTATCACCTCCAGATTATAAAGAAAATATCATCTTAAAGGTTAATGGCACATGTGATTCGATGAATGTGATTTATGTTTTAAGTTGTCCTTGTAAATTTCACTATGTTGGCCACACAGAGCGCAAACTTAAAATACGCTTGAATGAGCACAAAAGTAACATTCGTACTAAACAGCTCAAATCTACGGTCGCTACACATTTCATGGAAGCTGGTCATGAAATCACAGATTTGAAAGCATGCATTTTGGAAAATGTCGAGAAACATGAAGGCATTAACAACAAAGCGCAGCTGTTGAAGAGAGAAAATCACTGGATATATCGTCTTAAGACTTTAAAACCATTTGGTCTTAATGAAAGGGTGGAATTTCAGTGTTATCTGTAAATATTATGAATGTCTGATGTATATAGTTTTAGCATGCAGTACCTTGATTTGTTGCACTGATTTTGAGGAAATATATGTATTATATTGCATTGCGCAGCGTAGATACTAGCTTAACCCTTTTCCCTAACGGTTTTCATTTTTCCCGTGCCTGCATGCTAGCGCAGCACGTCAGTAGTAGACGTATTAGCATACGAGTACCAAGATTCATAGCGCTAGGCTATGACCTTAACCCCTCCTCCCCTAATTTGATTTAACCGTCCTCGTCACTCCGCGCAGGATGTTCCGGAGTGCAGCAGAGCTTCGTGAGCGGCTTTACTACTAGTTCTGGTGAGCGCGATGAAACAAACGGCCATTTAAGCGATAGCGATATGTTAGAAATCCATCCGAGCTTCTGTTTAAGCGCTTGAACATTTAATAGGGTTTCACATCCCTAAAGTCTTAGTGCCACCCGTAACTTCGGAGTAGACACGGCTTTGTTTAGACGAGCTATTTTTAGAACAGTTCACTGTGTGGCAGTAATCACCTACATCCCGCGCGTTTCGTTTTTTCCCCGCAGTAATCCTCACATTTCACGATCAATAATGGAGTTAAGGCTAGTTATATCGAGCGCATTAATATACGTTTTCTCATTAGCATTTAGCTTTGCAATTGTTTAAACATTTTGAAATGTGGGCTATTTCTGAAGTATACATTTGCAGAATTGTAGCGCATATAGTTTTGTTGGTCGCCTACTATCTAGTAGTAATTACCATTATTTAAATTTACAGATCCCTTGATAAAGGCGCAGGTTGGCGCCGAAATGCATTGGGAGGCCATGGGAGGCCATATTTTGGCGATAATAATGAAGTAAATTTACTGAGCAATTTTTCTGCTGAGGACATTTAATGTGAATTAACATTGGGATGTCGTTTTGATCTACAATGACTAATAAAGGAAAGATTTTCAACAACCAAAGAAACTAAGTATTCCATTGGAAATTATTGCTGGTTGCAGCATATACTCGTGCCCGGGTATACGAGTTGATTATGAACTTGTGACCATTTATTTAGTATACGTCACACCCCGGAGTAGAGGGTGTTCCTGGAGCACAGTGATCGTTTTAAAATTTCGCAATACCCTTGCAGTGCTCGAATCATCGGAATTTTGTAATTCATAGGAACCCCCATACACAGTGACCGACGCTGTACTTTAGTGGTGGCAGATTGTATTAAGTAACCTGAACTGCTACACCTTTTTCTAACATGATTGCAACAATGAAGCACCTCGGCATTATATTACTTAATTACCAAACTGCAGTGCATTATCCTACCAAAAGTTGGGCAAGAGTCTCATTTGTTGGTGATGCAATACAGCCACATATACGAGTCCTGTTTACTTTCAATGTTTGATAATAGGGACTGCTTCCGCACAACACATTTAAATTGTCTGCTTCCCCTAAAATATTTGTTGTTGGTGCCCAGTGGCAACCATCGGCTAGATTTAAGTGCTGTTTACACCCTGTCATAGAGCTGAAAGTTGGGGCCAGATTGTTAGTTTTACATGGTGGCATCCGTTTTTGAGGCAAGATGAAAACCAGCTCAGAACTGCACCATTCAGTCCCACTCAAGCTTTAAGAATTTCCAGTAAGCTTGAGTGATTACTCGTGTACAATGCCGAGGAAAGGTCTAAGAGGATGAGGAGGCAAGTCACCTTCTTCTAGGACGTGAAGAACATCTTCTGCTATTTGTACATTTGCTGTTTCTGTGCTGAATCCTGATCGGAAGCCAGAATAGTTTGTCAACAAGGTTTTTTTAAAGTTATTGTATGATCCAACAGAGCCTCTAACCCATTTACCTGGACTTCCCCAAGAAAGAGTAGGTTTGTAACTGGGTGCAAGTTATTCAGATCACTAAGACCGGCACCTGCTTTTGTATCTCTTTATGTTTTGCAATGACAGGATAAACTGAATACGTGCCTCCCCTTATCCCCCAAAACAGAACAGTTCTTTCCCTGCACGATTGAACAAGAGCTGCAATCTTACATATCATACAGGGACTACTGGTTTACATCACACAGTTTCAGAGAAAACGAAAAGAAGCTTACAGCCACTTTTCTAGAAAAATGTTAGTGGGGAAAAGGGTACATACGCAGAGAACATGTTATCTATCACCACACAATGACTGACGTCCAGCTTATATCTGTTCATAAGCATAACTAAACTTTCCAATAAAATTAATCGTGTTTGGCAAATTCAATAATCCTAACACATCATTTACATCCAATGACAACAAAATGCAAACATTTAAAAGTGCTGAGAATAAAAGTATACTCACGGAACTGACAGATCTGCTCATATTGATTGGACTGAGGCATGGCTGTTATGGTGAGTACAGGGCAACTATTCCCACCCAGTGTTTCACATAAACAATCATGTCGAAAATAGATTTGCTGTAAGTTAACGGTGGATTCCAATTTTTGCAGATGCATCTTCATTTCAGAAAAAAAAGAAGAATTTACAGTTTGAGTTATTCGTTTATTTTGATAATCAATGAAATAAATGAATTTTCTACCAACTTCAAATAAATTACAATTGACAATGTCAAAACAACAGTAGCAAACTTGAACAAGTATTTGCAATGCAATAGGTCTCGCATTTATGAGAGTTTAAGCTACTGGCATTGTAAATGACAATGCCTTTTATTTATCTTTTTTAAAAACCAACACATAATTAAAAGGCATTGTCGTTTACAATGCCAATAGCTCAAACTCTCGCAAATGTGAGACCTATTGCATTGCAAATGCTGGTTTTCTTTCTGTTCCAATACTTTGAAGTGATTTACCTGATGTGCAGCGCATTACAAACCTTTTAATGAAAGATATTGATCCCACACCTTTCTAAAAAAAAAAAAAAGGCCTTTTGCTTGCCTAACACCACAAACTGAACAACTAGACTAATTTAAATAACTCTAGTTGAGATATCGTGTAAACTGGTGACAAGTTTTTTTCAAGTGCCCTCATGATTGGTAATGTGCGCTTTACAAATATAGGTGGTGGAGTCAACCACGCTCGTTAAATTGTTCTTTTTGAGTGCCTGGCTCTACCTTACTAATGTGCCATGTCAAGAAAGAGTCACGGTTACTAGTACATCATCTGGCTCCAATAGCGCCCTGGACGAACAGAAGTGTCCTGCTCTCGCTTCTGCTGGAGAAAAGAAATGAAGCCGCAACTGCAGCCTTTTCACCGGCCAGTCTGAAGATAGCTACATCAAAGATCAAGTTGTCCAGGTTTACCAACGCGGAGAGCTTGGCTTTGCTAAATGTGCCACTGTGCCTTGTGCTCTATTCGACCCTAGGTGGCGCTGGCACCCGTTTTATCCTAAGCCTATCTCTCCATCACGTTCGCTGTTTCCATTCTCTTCTTTCTGGTGGCTGTTTTAATCTTTCTGTTTTCACATGCAGTCTTTAATGAATAAACACACAAGGCTGTTGTCCCAAGAGGATGAAAGCTGTTAGTTCCATTGTTAATTGAAAAGCTCACTTTTCAAAACACTGCATGGCTACAATGAAAATAGCGCAGGACCGTGGAAGTGCGCATTGTCTCAATAAGGAACAACAAGCACTGGCATAGCCAATAGGTCTCGCCTTTGGGACCTTATAAGTGTTTAGCCATGCAATACTTGATGTTGTTGTACCAAGGATATTGTGCTGGATAGCTAAACACTTATAAGGTCCCAAAGGCGAGATCTATTGCCTATGCCAATGATTGTTCCTATTTGTTTGTATTGTCACGGTTTACCTTTGCCAGACTTTCTTGAAAAAGTTCTTCCGTTTTTAAGGCTCAAATCGTTTTTCTTATGAGTTAAAACCTCTGCAGAATTTATCTTTGAGAATAGGTGCAGTGGGATTAAGTGGTTTCTCCCTAAGAGTTTATGACTGGGTTTCTCACGTATCCATGATCTAATGTCAATGCTCTTTTAGTAGTTAAACCCAAATCCTGATGAGGGTCAGAAACTATGTTAGAAGGGTCCGTCTGCTGGCGTTTTCAAGCACTCCCAAGCACCTATTGGCCCTGATATGGCTTTCCTTTTAACTTCGTTATGCAGAGCCCCCGATCAGTCATCTCCCAGGAGTTCATGTTCAGTGTCTCACCCACTTTTTACGTTTCAACACAGGCAGACCGGCGCTCTTATTGTCTCCCATTACCTCCTCGTCAGTCTTCCTCGAAGCATCCTTACAAGTTGAGAAAATATCCTTCCCACAGAAGTTGTTCCCCAGCAAAGTAGTTCCCCTAACACCCTGCTGTTACCCAGCAGTCTGTAAAAGCAGAGGAACTTAGTGACTACTTCCTGGTTTTTATTTCTTTCTGTGGTACAGGTCTCCTTCGGCTGACACTAAAAACAATTAAGGCAATATCTTTTTTTTATTCTTGGTTTCCTTTTTAAAACAGGAGATTGGCTGTAGCAATCTCCTCCCTCCCCTGTATCCTCTTGATCGCATTTTGATTTAATATACGATTTTGCTCCTGTATTATGCCGTAGTCTAGTATTCCCTTTATACTGGCACTTATGTAACCCTGAGCATACAAACAAGTAAAGAAGTATCTGGTTACTACTTGTTTATTTAGATTGCAAAATCAGTTGATTGGCTAGATATGTCACTGAGATTCTGATGACCTGTCCTTTTAAAGAGCAGTATTTTCTTCTACAGGGTTTATTTCTGTGATATAGATGCATAACCTCGGTCAAACCCCTTAAAGAGAAATAAAAGCCTCTCCCAGAGTTCAGAGGCTGCCGCCGGCGTGGAGTATGGATTTCTGAAGGGCCGAGCCCGTGGGCCATAGAAGCATATGCAGCACCCTGCAGCGGCTGTGTGAGGTTGGAGTGGCAGCCTCCGGCTTCTCTGTGACTGATTAACTCTGGGGTTTCTTTTGCTCCAGAGATTAGCCAATTGCCTGGCCCGGCGAAGAGTCACCCAATCGAAGTCTCTGTCGCTTCACATGGTAATGAGGCCTGACGTGCAAGTCCAGTAGGATATGGAAAATAGGGTTTTCCATTAAGGTGCAGAAACGAATTGGAAGCATTGTGTGGTACACGACTAACATAAATAGAACACTGGCTATATCTAAATACAAGGAGGAGGCAAAGAGCAATATAATAACTTGCTTTTCATGTAGAACCTTTTTTTCCATACTTGCGCCATTTTGTAGTCCTCAGGTATCATGTGTTACTAATCCGTAATATACAATGATAACAATGTGAGGAAATCCCCAACAGATATATATGGTGGAGCACCTTCGCTCCGTGCTTGACGCGGGACAAACGGCAGCGCTTGTGCTATTAGATCTAAGCGCTGCCTTTGACACCGTCTCGCACCCTATCCTTCTGCTGCGCCTAGAGGAGGCTGGTGTCACCGGCACTGCTCTCGAGTGGTTCCGGTCGTTCTTAACCAACCGGGCCTTTAGCGTGACCGTCCCGCCGTATCAGTCCAAATTCCATCCGTTGAACCTGGGCGTCCCCCAAGGCTCCTCGCTGAGCCCTACGCTGTTTAATCTTTACGTAAGGCCGCTAGCTGAGGTTGTCAAACAATGGGGTATGACCATGGTGTCATATGCCGATGACACCCAGCTAGCGGTCACGATCAGCGGGGATGCCGAAGTCGACGCTCCCAGGTTTCAACAAGGACTGAGGGCGGTCGCTAGCTGGATGACGTCCAATTGTCTTCAGCTAAACGCTAGTAAGACCGAGGTCATGGTATTTGGCAGACAACCGGAACTGTGGGGAGAGAGATGGTGGCCGGGGGAGCTGGGTCCTGCTCCCATCCCAGTCGCCGAGCTTAAAAACCTCGGGGTCTGGCTGGACCCTTCCCTTACGTTTGCATGCCACACTAAACGCACGGCTGCATGCTGCTTCGGCATCCTGCGTGGGCTTCGTCCTGTGCTAAAGTTCTTCGATGCCCCCACCAGGCAACTCATGATCCAAGCTACTGTCATCTCCAGGCTGGATTATGCGAGTTCCTTGCTGGCCGGTTTGAATGTGGCAGAGATCGGGCGCTTGCAGAGGATCCAGAACGCCGCAGCGAGAGCGGTGGTAGGCCTCCCAAGATTCTGTCCTACCTCCAGCACCCTACGGTCACTGCATTGGCTTCCGGTGGCCCAGCGGATCCAGTTTAAGGTCCTCTGCGTCGCCTATAAGATCTTGAAGGGGTCCCCGGCAACTATCCTTACGACCCTTCTGGCCAATTACATCCCAGCTCGACCCTTGAGATCGGCAGACCTCGAATTGGCCGCTGTGCCGCGCTTCAAGCGAAGTAGGGCCGGTGGACGCTCATTTCGAGTGCGTGCAGCTGTTCTGTGGAACTCCTTACCCCCGGCAATTCGCGCTATGAGCGATTTGCTTTCCTTTCGTCGCGCAGTGAAAACGTTTTTATTCCCCTAGTTGTATATTTGTGTTGTCTATTGTTTAGTTGTGTTGTGTAGCTGCCTTGTCGGGCGCCAGGACGCTCCTTAGCTGGGGCATCTGTGCGCCAAATAAAAATCACATAACATAACATAACATAACATAACATAACATAACAGATTGCAAGAGGGTTGTTAATCATCATGTTGCTCGATTAGCCTAGTTACTACAATTTATTTGTAATGTACTTGGTCATCATTAAATACCTGTAATTGCTCCTTGAGGATCAAGGAATATGGAGCGGCGATGTTTGTGTTATTGGTACTGATGCCTATTTTTCCCAGACATTTCCTTTCCACTTGCCTCTTCACTTGCTCCGCAGCTGACATTACCTTTGTGTATCATCTCACGCCACCGTCCTTCGCATACTCAGCTTTGTTCCTAAACAGTCTACACGTTTTTATGTAACGGTTGTCCAGTGTCGCTGTCCCACATATGAGGCAAATATATATATATATATATATACACAGCAATTGACGGGAAACATCGTTTACACCGCGGTGTTTACACCGCACTACCTTTACAACGATGCCATTACAATGCAAGTCGTTACTACGACTTGCGCTGGATGGCGCTGTTGGATAAGGAATATTGTAATTTTATATTCCAACACCTTCCCTACTGTTACGTGGGCTGGTGTTGGAATATAAAATTATAATAATCCTCAATCCGCGCACACCAACGCAAGTCGTTGTAACGACTTGAGTTGTAATGGCAGCGTTGTAAAGTACCGCAATCTAAAAGATATCGTACTGACGTACATTCCAATTGACTGAGACACAATCCCGTCTTTGCGATAGGGGAAGAGCCCCCGTCAGAGGTCGGACAGGGTTTCTGCTTGGGCCCTTCCATTTTGTCACCTGCCGGTGCTGCATGGATCTGCAGACAAAGGTAGCACAGGTAAGGGACCACAGACTGGGCTGTGACTAGAATTATGCGAATGAAAATAACCCATTTATGTTGCCTTTAACCAGTTTAGAGGCGCATGGAGCATCTTTGGTCTCTGGCCCTCAAGGCTGCGGCTCCCTGAAAGTTCGCTCAATGGTCGGCCCTGCCAGCTCCACAGGCATCATCTTTATTAGTGCGGAGGTAAGCTGATTAGCCCTTGTCAATCAGACGTGCCAATATCTCAATTGAGCTTTCTTACCCCCTCGCCCCCACAGCTCATTGAAGCGAGTGACAAAGGGCTGTGTGGCTTGTATCCCCCTGGTAAGTGCCGTGGCAGGGTGCACAGGCCTGTGATGATGTGATGACTATATTAAAGAGTACATCAATTTGTTTTAAGGTGTTTTGATTCTCGGACGCTGGCATTAGGAGAGCGAACACCGTGGCCGCAGCTTTACTAGAAAGCGAAGGGTTCTGGAAAGGGGAGCAGAGGAGCGCTTGCGCTGACTCTAGGCTCGACCTAAAAAGGTTATGATCTTTAACAGTGGCTTTCCAGAGCTGGTATTTCTCAGATGTTCACAGCGCAGATAAATACATGTAATTCTCCACATGGAAAAATGTTTCCATTAGGAGACATCTCTTTCTGCAACCCTTTAAAATAGGGGGGTGAACGAGGTTCTTTCACATTCTATTTACAAGTTTACTCAAGCCCATTTTGCCACTGAAGGTAAGTGCGCATACTGGGTGTCAACAGTCACTTGGCATGGTTGAGGAAAATCACAAAAGTATGACTTTGTGGTTGTAATTTATGACCATATTTTTGTGTATATAGCATTACATTTCCAATTGCTGTTTCAGTGTTAGAGACACTTATTATTGTATAGTGCCAATTTGTTTCCTTTTAGCCACTTTGGAGCGCTCCATACAGAACACCGCTCTTCATATTATAAAAGCTTCTGATGAACAAGGGATATAGATCACATTTTACCAACCATCCCTCAATTTTGAGCCGGGCATCTAACTACACTGGCCCTGCAACTCGTGTTTTGTTCCCCATAAACAGCATGAAGCAAAGTGGTTGTCGGCAAACCTAGGTGTTAGAAATGGGGTTTCTGGTTGGCTAGGGTATGCACCTAAGCCAGGCAGAACCCACCACTCTAAACAGGGTAAGCGAGTAATATACCGGAAGCAGGAATTAGAAGGCATACCTGTCAGTCACTTATGGTACCAACCGGGGTAAGAAAGGAGGATGCAGTGAATAAGTGGCTATACTTTGTACCAATGCAAACAGGTAAAGGTGATAAGAAGCTGAGGAGAGGACCTCTAAATAGGGCGCAACTTTTACAATCATTTGCCCAGTGCCCAAATCTGAAAGGCATAGGGACAAAAGACTTGCGGCAAGTAGGATTTAAGCTAAATAAGGAAGGAAAGGAGGTCACCAGAGTACTGGTTTACTCGGACCTGGTAAAGTTTGCAATTGAGAAGGCGGAGAGAGAGGTATTAAAGGAAGGGATACAGTTAGTACCCAAAGAAGAAGTAGAAATAGACGTAGAAGGAAAAGAGCCGCAAGGAAAGGACTTTTTAAGGTGCCACGCAGGCTTAGGAAAGAGACAGGTGAGGATGATAGAGAAGGAAGTAGGTGTAAGTATGGGAAATCATAAAATAGTTGCTAACAACTCAGATATCGAAAAATGGTGGGGGAATTGGAGTCAGGGATCTAGTCCCGCAGGCCCATCCAATAGGTATATCGAGGAGATTGGAGAAGAGGGATACCTAGAGGATGTTGAATAGGTAAAATAGACGCCGCATGGCATAAAGTTTGTTTCTTGGAATATAAATGGTCTGGGGGATCAAACAAAACAGGAAAATATAAAGGAGCTAGCAAAAAGTTCCAAGATCATTCGCATTCAGAAACTTGCCTATGCGGCAAGACCCCAGCATTCGATGGTTTCTGTCAACTCCACTGCCCAGCACAGAAACAAAGGTTTGGGCGCCCTGCGGGTGGAATCATGACATTGCTATCAACTAGAATAGTAAAGAATGTGACCCAACTAACAGTAAAATGCAAGTGGCTGCTTGTATGCAGGATATCTCTAGTGGTTACCAACAAAAAGTATGCAAATTTGACGCTTTTAAATGTGTACATGCAATGGGGAAGCCTGGAGGAATATGTTGTTGAAATGGGTTATTTTAAAGAAGACATGGATTTAATTTGTGAAAAGTTTGGCACGCATACAATTTTATTGATGGGGGATTTTAATCACAAACTAAACCCAAAGAAATCGGATGGTTGGTTCTCGGAAATATTGGAGGCTTATGATATAAACCGAGCAACCTTGCCAAACTGTGGCACCACAACTCGTGATACAAATCCGGGGACCAAAAGCCTCTTTTGTCTAAACGGAAGGTCAGCCCTAGATTGCCCTGCGATGAAAACATTTTAACCAGGCACACAAAATTGCCCAATAGATTATGTCTTCATGTCACCCTGAGATTTTGCCTTAGCTAAGAGATTTAGGACTTATCATAGAGGAGGGAGCGACCATAACCCTTTCAAGCTAGAGCTCTTAGAGGTACACCTGAAGCCCTGTGACAAAGTCATTGAACAACAGGTGGGTACCCTAGGGGGATCACAACGAGGCTATCAGAAGAATACATAGCAAGGTTGGAAAGATTACAACAGAACCTTGATCTGGGTAATGTGAGAGGGCAGTGCTTAGATCGGTACGAGGAAAAATTAGAACACGTGGTTCAAAGTCTCCAGGGAGAACTTAGAAAGGACACCAAAAATGTTAAGAGGAAACAAAATGTACCGCAGAGACAAGGAAAGTGGTTCACGGAGGATTGCCTTAAAAAGAAGAGGGATATAAGGAGAGAAGCACGTAGATTAAGCGTTAAATATGAACAGGAAAGGGCTGATAAGCTTGTAAAATTAATAAAAGAATATAATATGATAATCAGTAGCACGAAAAGAACCTACAAAGAAAGCTGTTGGGTAAAACTGCTGGAGACAATTGAAAGAAAGAACATACGTCAGTTCTGGAAGCTGATACAATCAGCAGCTGAACTCCTGGTCGCCTCAATAAATTGTGTGGTGGAAGAGGCGGCATGGGAGGAATATCTCCTGGAACTGTATAGCCGGGGTAGAGAACCGGAAGTTGGGGAGCCACAGGAGTGGTGCGGGTTAGTAGTAGAGCTCAAAGCAGATTTTCTACCCTTAAACGTAAAAAACACGATAAAAACCCTGAACTTAACAAGGGCAGCAGGACCAGACAATCTCCCAGCCCAGATAATAAAATCACAGCTCAATTGGTAGGCAGAATTCTTTTCACTAATGTTTCAAGCTATTTTAGAAACTGGGAAGATTCCTAATAATTGGAAGGGAGCAATTATCAGACTGGTGCATAAGAAAGGAGATATGCACGCCCCAAAGAACTACAGATTAATACATTTGTTAGATATTGGTGGAAAAGATCTTTGCAAAAATAATATTAGGAAAACTGAAAGATTGGGTGGAACAGGATTCAGTTGTACCGGTAGAACAGGGGGGATTCAAAGAAGGTCACTACCATAGACCACTGCTTTGCCCTTTGGGCACTCGCCCAGAAGTCAATAAACCAGAAGGGGAAATTGTATTGCTGTTTTGTTGACTTTCGGACAGCATTTGACTCAGTGAATCGCAAGTGCTTATGGGAATGCTTGACTAGGTATGGTATACCTGAGGGTTTATTGGCCATCCTAAAGGAATTACACAGAGGAAATTGGGCCCAGGTAATTAGGGATACGCAAGGGGCACTGACGCAGAAAATAGCGGTAGGGAACGGGCTAAGACAGGACTGCGTTTTGGCTCTCCTGCTCTTTGCCATATTTCTGGCCGACCTACCAGCAGTATTAGAAGTGGAAAGAAGTGCAAGCCCTAGAATGAGCGGAACTAAAGTGGCATGCCTCCTATATGCAGATGACCTCATAATACTTGATCAAACGGAGCTCGGACTCCATAAGAAATTAAAAGTTTTTAAAGAATATTGTGAGGCAAAGTTTTTTGTTGTAAATATGGATAAAATGAAGATTTTATGCTTTGGGAAAAGAGATAAAACATTTTGTTGGTTATTAGGACAAACAAAACTGGAGACTGTAAAAGATTATAAATATTTGGGTCTCTGGGTTGATAGTGCCCTAAAATGATATGCCAGCCTAGAAGCCCAAAGAGAAAAAGCCTTTTCTTCAAATTGCAGGCAGAAAAAAATCAATAAGGAATATGGAGACATGTCTCACAGACCAATGCTAAAGGCATATGAATCAATGATTCTCCTGCAGATGTTGTATGGGCAGAAGTCTTGTACCTAAGTGGTAAATGCGGATGGGATCAGGAAGAAGGGAAGATCCTAAAAACTTTACTGTCCCTACTAAGTTCTGCAATGATCCAGGATATTAGAATGGAGACAGGAACAACAGCATGGAGCAAATGCCACTGTTAAGATTTTGGAAACGCCAGGACCCAGGGGAAGTGCAGAAGGTCTTACAATGGCGCAGGGAGGAGATTCGAGGCAGTAGCCTAAAGTGGGCTAGGGAAGCAAGAAAGAAATTCCTGATTATAGCAGAGAGATTAAAGGAGAGACTAACCCAGCATTCACCGGAGATAGACTTTACTAAGTGTTCACTCAGACTACAAGGTCAGGAACAGTGAAGGAAGCAGCACTTGGAATATCTGAGTATGAAAAAATCAGTGCAAGGTATAAGAAACTCATGGGTAAAGGAATCGTGGTACCCGTATTTGGACACCTTGCCCAACTATGGGCTTAGGTGCGAAATACTAAGAGTACGAATTGGTATTAACCCGTGGCTGATGGAGGGAAAAACAAGGGCCGAAATGATACATGCTGATGGAATTTGTAAATCTGGGCTTGGAACTAAAATGATATTTTGCACATATTGGTAGATTGCCTTGCGGTTTTAGCTTTGAGGAAACAGTTTTTACGCCCAATTTTTTAAAATATGGAATAAGGTCACGAGCTCAAGCTATAGCTATGCTTATAGAAATGTCAAATCTTGATATTGCCATTGCATTGGGAAATTACATCAAAGGCTTACAAAATGTCTTGAGGGATAAACTGAAGGGTGGTGAGAGATTCTATTCCTCTTTCTAAGATTCCCTCACCCAGTTTACGCAAAATACCTTAGTCTAATCTACACACTATTGAATTGAGTCGAAATGTTGCTGCTATCGTGGAAAGGATGCGAATAAAGTATTTTTAATATGTGCATAACTGATAATGTACCTCTAATGAATTTTATTGCTATTTACTTATCTAGATTAATATATATAATATTGAATTTCTTTGGGTTAAAAGGTTGCTACTATTGAGGAAAGGAGGTGGATACCGTACTTTTTATTATGAATATTATTGTAAGGAAGTTTTAATGAATTGTACTGTCATTTATTTATTCAGGGTTCCCGTTGTGTTTAAAGATTATGGTCTAAATAAGCAAAGAGTTTCAGTTCAGAGTTACACATCAAAATAACCCCTGATCACCCCCATGGTAGCCTAGCACAAGCAGTCGGACTTATCCCAGAGGCAAAGTGTAAAGAGTTTGCAAAACACACACACACACACCATTGACACAATAAATACACAACAAAAGAGACTCCATACAATGTTGAATAAAAATATAAAATATATTATACACAAACGATAGACCAACACGACATAAATCATAAATACTGTGCATGTTATGCAATTCTGAAATAGTACAAGTTATCAGTACAGTGCTAGAATCAAAAACGACATACATTAGGGAACATTAGGGTATGAAAGGCAACAGGTTATGAAATAAAGAAAACATGAATCATCACATGAGTACAAGAACGCAAATCAGGTTATGAAAAAGCACATGAATCACTGTATTACTATTGAACGCATAACAGCCTCAGAAGTACCAGTGCCTCTATTAGCCTCTTTACAGTAAATACTCAATGCGAATCAGGCAGATACGGAATGTAGGCCGCAGAAACACCTGTGCGCCTACTACAAGTATTGCAGTGGCGGATCCTCCATGGGGACGTTTGAGCGCAGCCCCACTGCTTTCTCGCCGTGCGAGAAGGCAGAAACAAATAGTAGATAACTACCATTTGTTTCTGCCTTCTCGCACGGCGAGAAAGCAGAAGTTCCTTCCTGGTTGGGAGAGTGGGCGGCGTTACTCGAGGGCAGGGGTGTGGCTTTCCCACTGTTGCTAATACTGTCTGTTTGGGCAGCCTGAGAGGCTGTCCAAACAGACAGTATTAACTGTATTAAGAACAGTGGGCAAGCCGCTCCCCCCTGCCCTCGAGTAACCCCTCCCACTCTCCCTGCTCTCTGTATGCTGCAGCATACAGAGAGAAATGACGTAGGTAGGGCAGCCTGCCGAACCAATCACAGCGCTGTGCTGTGTGTGGTGGTGGAGGGGAGGGAGGCTGCCTGCGTGAGCGTGACGACGAGCACCATGGGAAATTCAAGAACAGGACGTCGGCGGGAGTCGGGAGTCTGGAGTCGGAACTTGAAGGCGGGAAAGAAGGTAAGTTAAGTTTATTGACTTCTTTATCCCTGCCTTTGAAAGGACTATGCCTACGTAACGCCCGTATGTTTTCCTTCTGTTTGCTTTGTCATCCTCTCTCCTCAATACCATTACTTTCTAACTTCTTTCTCCTACACTGCTTAGTGCTCGCCATTTTCCCTTGTTTACAACATTTTCTTTTCCAATCGCTCCTGTGTCCCTCCCCATCCTCAGTATCCCTTCGCTCCATTTAGGACTCCTTCAGCTTGCTCGCCACAGTGCGCCGTCCACAACGTTTACGCCCCGCCACTTTCAAATGTCACCAGCCGCGACTGAAGTATTGTGGTAATTCTCAGCAGATTCATAAATGCTGCATCTTCCTACCAGGAGGCCTCCGTCGAGGACTCACCCCGGGATTGCCACCAATGAAAACAAGAGCCCCCAAGGTATGTGCCAAAGTGGGGAAGGGGGCGCCACACTGCCGAATTCGCAGGGAGACCTTGTAGGGTCCCTCAAGTGCAGAATGATCGAAAGACAGCTGCTCACAAACGCGCAATGCAACTTCCAAACTCTCAGGAAAACTCAGCCTCTTCGGAAGGAAGGGCTTCCTTTCTCCTCCCTGACAGTACATTTATGGGCTGATTTTGGACCAGCACCGCCAGCTGGGGTTAGCTTAACGGGGCCCGCATCGGTGATCTCTGCCGTTCCGAGTGGAGCACATGGGGGAAAATCAAGCCCCACGCTCAATCCAGTAAGGCCCGCTACCAGAAGTAAAACACTCTTAAATACAGCTGCCCCTAATGCAGGATGGCTTCCACAAGAAAAAGAGGGCACTCAATTCACGGTGGGCTAAGCTCAACCAGCAAGCGTGCTGCGCCGACTTACATTAAAATACCAAACTCTTGGTCTTTGCAGAGTGGGCACAGCAGAAATCGTGCAGCACGCACCTGGCAAGCAAATCCCCCTGAGAGGTGAAAGCGCTCTCCTGCAATCAGCAGGCCAACACAGCAAAGCAAGCAGTCCCTCTTGGCAGCACAGCAGTCCCTGGCAATGTGCAGAATGTAGGGCCAGCAGCATCTGGTTACAAGTCTGATGCAGTGTCTGTCACTCTGCCCTGGACATGGATTAAAGTCAGGCTGCAAAGCACGAAGAGTCATAAGCATCTCAAGTTGGGATGAAAACATTTGTCCCCTTAGAAACTAATTTCTGATTTCAATAAACAGCCTTAACACCCTTAATTCCCGAACCTCCTACCTGCAATTAGCATTTTTTCTTAGCAGGAGTCTCAGGTATAAATCTGGAAAGAAGAGTAGATGACTATCCCACAGAATCACCATGTTCTTATTGTGAGGAAAGTGGTTTATTATATGGCGTGGTTGTACTACCTCACTGAAAAATAAAGACATGACTCCGTTTTCAAGCCAGTCAGGTTTGTTTGAAAAATCTTAGCTTTACCCTGAGTAGCTGTGGCTCCGAGCAGTCAGGCTTTATCAGAGGAACAAGTATAAAGCAGTGCCAAAACAGCTGGATAAGAACAAAATAAAAATCCCACAGCCATGTATAAAAATAGGGTGCATTTTTATCTTATAATAGACACCTTAACAACAAATATCCACGAGAAGGTTTCAGAGGTATGAATTTTTAAAATAACCATAAATCACAGATTTTCACTTAACACAATAAATCACTGTAATCTATTGTGACTTGCAGTTTCTGGTAAATGACAACACGTACATTGAAAACAGCTGTAGAGGCATTCTTGAGGTAACCAACTACGACAGGGAACTAGTCACTGGGACCAATAAGGTTGAGTAAAGCATTTACTTAACAGTCAAATCAGTCTCTAGTCCAGTTCCAGTCTCTATGGGTGAACTGCCATGGACCTTACTGGTGTAGGTTTGATGTAAGGGATATAGAATGCTGAAGATGTTCAAGCATGCTGAGCTGGTGACAGTGGTCTTCCTCGGACTACCCCTCCTCCGTCCACGAATGCAGTGGGGCAACGTTGGCCGCAGAGGTCAATGTCCCTTGAAGTCCAGTTGATGTCTAGCCAAAAACCAGCTACTAATGGTCTACGGGTCTCCGGTTACAGTGAAACCAGTGGTGCTCTTTAACTAGTGGTACCTTCCTTGCTGGGTGACCAAGCTGCACTCCGATGGCTCTCCCGGATCCAGCAGGCTCGGGTGCAACTTTTGAGGGATGGGACTCTCCCAGGTTGCATTTCGGCAGTCAGCAGCAATCAGGAGATCTAGGAGACCAGCTCAAAAAGGCAGCCTTCTTCAGATTTTCTGGCACAGTAGCTGTAACAGGAAGCCGGTCAACTGACTCTTGGAGTCACTTCTTCTGTCTGGGGCTTGGGGACAATTTTTCCTTGAGCAGGCCACCACAGGCACAGTCCTCTCTTTGCTAGTCCAAGGGGCAGCAGGTGCAGTCCAGTCTTTGGTGCAGACCTGGGTCCAGGTAAAACAACAGAACAGTTCGTATTCGGTCCACTCTCTTATTCAGACATGATCTGATGTCTGGAGGCCATTTTTATGCCCAGTTCTTGCCCTAGTGGGATGCGATGACTACTAGCCAATTGGCTAGCATGTCCTCTCCCGCCTGGTGACAACGTCCTGTGGAGTATGGTATCTAGCTAGCCCAGTATGCACTATTCTGACCACTCCCAACATTGCAGGACCTTTGTCTTGGCAAATGAATTCTCTAGCACATCCCAGATGTGTGACTACCTGCCCTGCCCTTTTTGTTTATCCCTGAAAGTCATTCACACCTCCTCAATGGAGGGCAGCAGGCTGTCCCGTGACCAGCAACCATAAACGTTCACTAGAAAACTTTGGAGAACAAAGTGGCAACTTTGTAAAGTTGTCATTTGTGCAAAGGTTACATTAAATTCGACTTGAGTATCAAGTGAGTTTTAATGCAACATCTTTTTTGATACCTCCAAGTATCATATTTAGTAGTCCCATTCAGAAGTTAGCACTGCTGAGCTGTCAGTGTGTAACTCTGTACTCACCAATGGGGCTACTAGTATTTCCACAGAAAAAAATGACATGCAGGGTTTTGACTGTTAGAACATGTACAGTTAGAAAACACATGTTCAACTTTTTAATATAATGAACTCTTCCTTTAGACCTTTAGACAGGCTGGATTATATTAAAAATGCCTACCTTAAGGGTGAATTATAAATATTAAAAAGGAAGGTTTGGACTTTGCCATTACTTTTAAAAACTGCTCTGCCAGCCAGCAATGGAGACTGTGAGTCATGCTTTGCTATATCACATTTGTGGTGGAACAATAAGTGCTACAGTGCATAATGAGTACCTTAACCTACAGGCCCTGGGTACTCCTGGTACCATGTACAAGGTACTTATAGGTAAATTAACTTGTGCTGATTGTGTGTGAACCAAACAGACATATACATTTTAGTGGGTCAGAGGACTAGCACTGAGGCCTGTTTTTCATGACTCATTGCACTTACAGTCTCGAAAAAAACGTTGTATCAGTCCAAAAACTTGAGGGTGAACATGCAAAAAAGCGCCATTTCCTTACACTTATGCTCTATCTCTGGCAATACCCCTGTCAATTAATTTGTCAGTGAAAACATTTACAGTCCCACAAAAAGTTACCAGGAGGGAAGCCAATACACTCACACATCATATTCTGGTCCTCTTCTTCATAAGATTACAACAAATCCCTCATAATTTTCACCATCATTAGAGTGCATGATTCTGCTGCAAACAATTAGTGGACACTCAAAATTCTGAGCTTGGCTTCCCTCCTTCATTTTGTAGCCCAAATGAACAAGTTACTTACCTTCGGTAACGCTTTTTCTGGTGGATACAGTATCTGCCTGTGGATTCCTCACCTTGTGAATATCCCCTTGCGTCAGCAACATTCGGAAATTCTTTTTGTAGCTACGCGCCGACGTGGACGACGTCACAGAGGCACTACACCGCGCGCGACTACGCTGATGTCACCGACTCCATATTAGGCCCACGCCGGCGTGATGACATCAGTTCCGCCCTTTTTCCCGTGCCTTCGAGGCACACGGACGGACCGACATCAGTAGATATATACACAGTATACACAGTACACAAATGTCAAGATAACACACATAGTGTGAAACCAATGCAGAAAAGCAATTGAAATAAAACTTTTCCTTCAACAATAAAAACATATTAACATCACAGTTACTCAGGTATAGAAGAGTGGACAACGGGGAGGCGGGTGGGTCAGTGAGGAATCCACAGGCAGATACTGTATCCACCAGAAAAAGCGTTACCGAAGGTAAGTAACTTGTTCTTCTGATGGGTACATCTGCCAGTGGATTCCTCACCTTGTGAATAGATTCCCACAGCAGTCCCCACTCCCGGAGGAGGGTGTCCTCTCCTCTATACCAGAAAGTCCTGAAGGATAGAACGCGCAAAATGGCCGTCCCTCCTCACCTCGGTATCCAAGCAGTAATGCTTCGCGAAAGTGTGGAGGGAGGCCCAAGTTGCCGCTCTACAAATGTCCTCAACAGGTACACCCCTAGACAAAGCAGATGTTGAAGACTTTGCTCTAGTAGAGTGGGCTCTTATACCCTCTGGAGGTTCCTTACCAGCCAGGGCGTAGCAGATGTTGATGCATAGTATTATCCATCTCGCAAGTGTGCGCTTGTGCACAGCTCTTCCTTTTCTGCAGCCAGCAAATCCAACAAACAGCTGGTCATCAACTCGATAGTCCTTTGTCCTATCAAGATAAAAGCTCACCGCCCTCTTAGGGTCCAGACGGTGAAGCCGCTCATCCTCCTTGGAAGGGTGAGGGGGAGGATAGAAGGTAGGAAGGGTAATAGACTGTCCTAGATGGAAAGGAGTTACCACCTTAGGCAGAAAAGCAGCCCTGGTCCTAAGAACCATTCGTTCAGCATGAATGGTCAAGAATGGGGGCTTTGAACTAAGAGCTTGAAGCTCACTTACCCTCCTTGCTGAGGTAATTGCAACTAGGAAAACCGTCTTAAAGGACAACAACCTCAAGGGACAATTATGTAAAGGTTCAAAAGGGGAACCCATTAGAAAAGTAAGCACCAGATTCAAGTCCCATTGAGGCACAATAAAAGGAGTAGGAGGAAATGTATTTGTAAGGCCCTTCAGAAATCTTAAAACAATAGGAGATTTAAATAAGGATGGCTGATCCGGCAGGCAGAGAACTGCCGACAAAGCCGAAAGATAACCCTTAACTGTAGCCACAGCAAACCCTTGCTGCGCTAATGAAAGAGCAAATAGACGTATATCTGACAAACGAGCCCTCAAAGGGTCAATGGACTTCTCCCCACACCAAATCACAAATTTAGACCATCTGTATGAATAGATTGACTTGGTAGAGTCACGCCTGGCCGATAGAATGACATCCACCACATCATGTGGGAGAGAAAAGGAATTCAGGTTGCCCCGTTCAATCTCCAGGCATGAAGGTGTAAGGTCTGGAGGTGGGGGTGTAGAACCTGCCCCTCCATCTGAGAGAGGAGATCTGCCCTGAAAGGGAGACGGAGCGGCGGGCACGAGGAGAGGTGGAGAAGATCTGTGTACCACACCCTTCTTGGCCAATCCGGGGCGATCAATATAACTTGGGCCCGGTCTTGGCGAATCTTCCTCAGAACCCGAGGAATCAAGGGTATGGGAGGAAAAGCGTAAAGGAGTTGCGAGTCCCGACTCAACTGAACGCGTCCCCTAAAGCTCCCTGCATCGGAAACTGGAGGCTGCAGAATGACGGGCAGTGAGCATTCTCTTGAGTGGCGAACAGGTCCACCTGAGGAGTCCCCCACGTCCGAAAGACGTGACGAACTACCTCTGGAAGAAGCCTCCACTCGTGGTCGGCTGAGAACTGCCGACTGAGACTGTCTGCACGCACGTTCAGAACTCCGGCCAGATGATTTGCCATCAGACAAATCTGATGATCCGGAACCCAGGACCAGAGACGCAGAGCCTCTCTGCAGAGACACTGCGACCCTACTCCTCCCTGCTTGTTGACATAACACATCGCGGTGGTGTTGTCCGTCAGGACCTGAACCGACCGCCCGCGAAGGGAAGGGAGGAAGGCCTCGAGTGCCAGACGTATCGCCCGCAATTCCAGAAGGTTGATGTGAAGCAACCTTTCCTCTGGAGACCATAGACCCTTGACCTCCAGATCCCCCAGATGAGCACCCCACCCTAGAGTGGATGCATCCGTTATCACTGTGGCCACCGCTGGAGGAAGTTGGAAAGGCTTTCCGTGAGACAGATTGCCCTCCACACTCCACCAAGACAGATCCGCTGCAGTTTCTCTGGAGATCCTGATGGACTCCCTGAGATCTCCGTTGTGTTGATACCACTGCCTGCGGAGGCACCACTGGAGTGCCCTCATATGCCAGCGTGCATGGTTGACCAACAGAATGCAGGAAGCCATCAGACCGAGCAGACGAAGGACCTTCAGGACTGGGACGACCGCTCCATTGTGAAATAAAGGAATAATTTCCTGTATGTCGCGAATCCTTTGAGGTGGAGGGAATGCCCGACATACAGTTGTATCCAGTACTGCACCTATGAACAGGTGGCGCTGGGAGGGCACCAGGTGAGATTTGGGTACATTTATTGAAAAACCCAACCTGTACAACAACTGAGTTGTGACTTGCAGATGATGGAGCACTTTCTCCGGAGATTCTGCTTTGATCAGCCAATCGTCCAGATAAGGGAATACTGGAACCCCTGACCTTCTGAGATGTGCAGCCACCACTGCCATCACATGGGTGAAGACTCGAGGTGCAGTAGTAAGACCAAACAGAAGGACCGCAAACTGGTAGTGCTGCGATCCCAACGTAAAACGGAGATACTTCCTGTGCGACTTCAGAATGGGGATGTGGAAATACGCATCCTGCAAGTCGATCAACACCATCCAGTCTTCTTCCAGCAGCGCTTGAGGAACCTGCGCAAGGGTGAGCATCTTGAACTTCTCCTGCATTAGGTAAAGGTTCAAGATCCTGAGATCCAGGATTGGACGAAGTCTGCCATCCTTTTCTGGGATCAGGAAATACCGGGAGTAGCACCCCTGACCCCTCTCCTGCTCTGGAACCACCTCTATCGCACCCTTTCTGAACTGAGCCAGGACTTCTTCCTGCAAGAGCAGCAGGTGGTCCACCGCACAAAATGCTTGGCAAGGAGGGTAATTGGGGGGAAATTCCCGAAAGGGAAGAGCATACCCATTCTCCACGAGATTGAGAACCCAAAGATCCGATGTAATCAATTCCTAATCTCCTAGAAAATGGGTAAGCCAGCCCCCCAACTGGGTCCACATGATCCGGAATGGCGGATCTAGGGCTGCTTTGCTGTGGTGGCAGGGGGTTGGGAAGAGGTAGAGGAGGAGGAGGAGGCCTGACGACCTCTAGGACGAGCTCTTTGCCTGCCTCTGTACGACTTGTACAGCGTATTTTGCTGCTGCTGCTGTTGTGGCTGCCGGTAGGTCCGAAAGGAAGACCTGCCAAAACCTCTGAACCTCTTCCCCGCAGTACCTCTGGACTGTAGGCCCAAAGATCTCACTGTCTCTTTGCTGTCCTTGAACCTTTGTAAAGCAGCATCAGCCTTCTTTTCAAACAAACCTGACCCATCAAAGGGCAAATCCATCAAGGCAGCCTGGACATCCGCAGAGAATTCAGAGGATTTAAGCCATGCCGCTCTTCTTGTGGCCACTGAAGAACCCATCACTCTTGCCACCGAGTCAGCAGTGTCCAGACCACTCTGAATGACCGGTCTAGCAGCAGCCTGAGTGTCAGTAATCACCTCTTGAAAATCCTTCCTATCCTCCTCAGGAAGCTTTGGAACCAGCTGTTTGACTGAATCCATCAATGCATGGATATAGCGTCCCATAAGACAAGTAGCATTAGTCGATTTGAGCGTCATGCTTGCCGAGGAAAATACTTTTTTCGCAGCCTGGTCCTGTTTCTTCGATTCCTTATTCCCAGGAACCTGTGGAAAAGCACCCGCAGATTTTTTCGAGCAGGCCGCCTGCACAACCAAGCTCTCTGGTAAGGGGTGCGTGGATAAAAAGTCCGGGTCACCAGGCGCCACCCTGTACCTTCTCGCAACCGCCCTCGAAACAGCAGGGGCTGTAAGCGGTCTTTTCCAAACCTCGGATATAGGCTCCGCCAAAGCATCATTGAAAGGGAGCATAGGCTCGACCACAGAGGTAGGTGAATGAAGGACCTCAGTCAGTATATTAGCTTTATACTCTGCAGTAGGAAGTGTTATATTCAACAAGTCTGCAGCCTTCCTTATAACTACGTGATAAGGTGTCACATCCTTAGAAGGGGTGTCAGAAACAGAGGCCAAATCCCAATCAGGAGACAGCTCAAGACCACTAGCCTCTCTCAGATCGTCGAAAAGATCCTTTGAATCCTGCAGCTCAACCTCTTCCATTTCTGCATCATGGTACCTCTGCTCTTCCAGAAGTCTCTGTGCCTCACGCCTCGACCTCTCCTTCAGGAATGAAGTCGACGGATCCGGAATCGACTCCGCCGGAGCCGGCGTCGAGCCCGAAGCCGGAGGACCAGACCGCTGAACACGAGATCGGATCGGATTCGGCATCGGCGTCGAGGGTGTCGGCGTCGAAGGTCTTGGCGTCGAAGGCTTCGGCGTCGCCGAGTAAAGCCAATGCGGCGTCGGAGCCGGCATGAATGGCATAAAAGGCGCATAGCCAACATGTTTTGTTGCCGTTATCAAATTTAAGCAACTTCGTCAGGGCTAGGGATCCAAATTGGCGTTTTCATGTGGGATTTGCATCAAACCTGTGATGGTAGTAACAAAAGACAAGAAAGGTAAAAAAGGGCTATAACTGCAACTCATTCATGACAATTCCAGTGTGCCACAGTGTTCCACATCAATGTTTTGAAATTTCACAAAGGTTTTGTACCATCCGGTTGCGTCACTGCAGCATACCGGCAACCTCAATGAAACGGAAACCACGCGTCACACAATCGCGTTTGATGGCTTGATGCAAATCCCACATGAAAACGCCAATTTGGATCCCTAGCCCTGACGAAGTTGCTTAAATTTGATAACAGCAACGAAACATGTTGGCTAGTTGTTATTGATTATGTCATTTTTTAATGTAGAAAAGCTTACAGCAAGTAAGCTTTACCAATTTTTATTGGTGAGGATTATTTTTATGTTCTCACGGGATCCATGAACACGTGTATTATTTTTACACATATAGGAAGTACACTCACATTAAGGTTTCTTCCTCTTGTGTTTATTGGGTTGAGGCTTTGTCTGAATACACTCGCACATTTTCTTTTCGGAAAGAAGGTAACCAATGATGATAAGCGGGTTTTCTGGCGAGTACCAGTCAGTTTTCCCCTATTGGGTTGCTACCGTGAGGTGCCTTCTTTCCTTTTCACATTTTTTCTGTGGATGAAAGGTCTGTGGATGGTAGTTTGTATATTTCTTTTTTAGAAATTAGATACACCACAGCAAAGTGACCAATGTATTAAATCGGTCACTGTAAGTGAGGTCGCAAATAAATTGACCCTCTCGGGCTGTGATTTGAAAAACATTTAGGGTGTATCAATCCAGGGATAGCCCCTCATTGATAGTGAACTCGTTGAGTGGGGGGCTGGTTGTCCTGTTGTTCCCCCTGAAACTCCTATTGTATTGAAGATCAATATAACAGCTGAGAACTCTCTTGGGGTCAAAACAGTATAGTCTCTCCTCCTCTTTAGATGCGTGAGGTGGAGCATAGAAAGTCCGCAGGGTGATGTTTTGACCGAGGTGGAACGGCATCATAACTTTAGGCAAGAAAGACGCCTGTGTTCGCAAAACCAGCTTGTCTGGGAAGAAGGTGTTCTACAGCGGGTTGACACAGAGAGCCTGAAGCTCACTCACACGCCACTCCAATGTTTTAAGGACAAGGAACAGAATCTTGAGAGTGAGAAGCTGCAATGGGTAGCTATGAAGTGGCTCAAAGGGAGTGCACATCAGAAACGTGAGGACCAAATTAAGGTCCCACTAAAGCATGACAAAGGGAGAGGGAGGACACAAATGTAAACTTTTCAAAAAGTGCATAACTGAAGACATGAACAATAAGGGCTGATGTGGTAACTTCAAAAAGGGCCAATTATACTGTTTAACTATGCTCAGAACAAATGGGATAGGGCCATAATAAACATTAAAATGTCAGATAACTTCGCCTGAAGGGGGTCTGTCAAGCGCCGCACCAAGCCACAAATTTCTCCCAATAAGAGGCATATACAATTTTCTTTGATGGATGCCTGGCTGCCTAGAAGAAATCAACCCCCTCCAAAGGAAGGCTGAAGGTATTCAGTTATCGTCGCTCAATATCCAAGCATGAAGGTGAAGATTGTGAAGGCCTGGGTGCAGAACCCTTCCTTGCTGCTGCAACACCCAGTCCCCCCGCAGGGGCAGGCTGATTGGAGGACATATGCTCAAGCCAAAGTTTTTTGGATACCATATGCTCCAAGCTCCAATCTGGGCCACTAGGATGACTTGAGCCCAGTCGGTCCTGATCTCTTGAGAACTCGGGCAGGAGTGGTATCAGCGGGAAAGCATACATAAGTCGCGAGTTCCACTTGAGGCGGAACGCGTCTCAGAGCAACGCCTTGAAAAACTCCAATTTGCAGAAGTGCTTGAATTGACTGTTCTCGGGGAAGGCCAACAGATCGAACAAATGTTTTCCACATTCGTGGAAGAGACCATGTGCCACTTGCCTGCCCACCAGGAAGAATCCTTGGTGGTCCAACCATTTCCTGAGGCACAGTGTCTGTGACCCCCACCCTGCCCTCTTTGTAGCAGTACTGCATGGCAGTGGTGTGGTCTGTGAGCACCTGTACCATTATCCCTGTGATAGATAGAATACAAGTTTTTAATAGCAAGTGGATGGCCATCAGCTCCAAAATGTTGATATGAAGCTGGGACTCGACCAGAGGCCTCTGATCTCTGCCTCTCCCAGATGGCCACCCAGCTCAGAAGCGATGCATCGGTCACCACTGTCAGCTCACTACTGTCAGCTCTGGTTGGGTAGGGAGCGGGGTCTGTCACTGACCCAATTGCAGTCCAGTAACTACCACTGCAGATCTTTCACAGTCTCCTCCAAAACAGAACGTGGTTGGGGAGGTTTACTTGATGTTGGGCCCACTCAAACGTCAGTTACCACTTCAGAACACGCATATGCCACCTAGCGTGTTCGGCCAGCAGTATCCAGGAGGCCATCAGTTCCACCAGCCTCACAGTCGACCGCACTAAAATCCAGGACAGAGGATGAAAGATCTGGATTATAGCCTGGATGTCCTGGATGCTCTTTCCTGGGGGAAGGCTCAAAACAATGCCCAGAATGGCTCAGATGAAGGGGAGCATCTGAGGAGTCAGGTATGACTTTGACATGCTGATAGTGAACCACAAAGATGACAGGATGTTTGTTGCTGTCTGGAGGTGGATGATGACTGCCTGGGGTGAGCACATCTTTAAAAGACAGTCATCGAGGTGGGGGAAGACTGAGACCCCTCACCTCTGCAGATGTGCTGCCATCACCTCTATTACTTAACAAAGGGGAGCACAACAAACAAAGTTCTGATGGGCCTGCAAGACGGGTATATGTAATAGGCGCCCTGAAGGTCCAATGCCATCATCCAGTCCCCAGAGTTGAGGGCAGATGTTACCTGAACCAGCGTGAGCATTTAGAATTTCTACTTCTGGAAGAATGCGTTTAAAAGGTGCAGGTCTAAAAGACAGAAAAAGTCCTTTGTACTTCTTGGCACTGTTTAATTTGTGCCGGTGGTTTCCTATGCTCAGCACCAGCACTTTCTTCAAAGGGCCAGGCCATAACATTTCTCTCCCTTTGGCAGTGGGCCTGGTTATTATTATTTGGTCAAAACTGCAACCCGACTATGTGGTCTCCGAGCGGAGCCTAGAGAGGCCGTAAAATGCACTGTGTGCGCTGCGCACTCAACCCACATATCCCGCTCTCACTGAATATCAGTCAATGGAAAGTGGGAATAGAAACCTGACGATACGCACATCCTCTCAGGTTTGGAATTAAAAAGTGAGCGTGGCCATCTCATTGGTTGCAGTTTTGACCACGTGGAGTCTTTGTTTTGAGGATATGTGCGTTTGGAGCTGTGGCTTGCTTACCATTTTCAGGGCCTGAAAAATGTGACACACTTGTGCGCCTCTGTGTGTGCATTGAGGATTACATCTGCAGCCATCCTCTGTGTTCTGCGGCTGCTCGTCCTTCAGCAAAAGAAGTGTAACCATAAGAAAAAAACTTTTTGTCCATGTGCACACTTGTTTTGTTGGTGCTTGGCTGGAACTCTAGTGCAATCATTATCGCTGCCAGACACTGCAGCGTGACTCAGGTTCATATCCAACAAAAGAAATCTAAAATGGGTTCTTTCCAACCATTTATTTTATTTGCAAACATTAAAAAATGTATCTAGATACCATTGCCGGCACTGGGCCCTTGCTGCTTATTGTTGTGTGTATGCTTGCGATAGAGGTGGGTGAGCTGCTGAAAGTCAGAGGAGCTTGCATGGGTGGAGAAGGCAAGGGAGAAACATAGGGAAGCAGGTTTCAAACCCTGGGCTCAGCTGCACCCTTTGAATGCCAGCAAATCTGGATGTGCCAGGAAAAAAAGTGCAACATAGTTTGTGTCTGCCTGTTGTGAGGTGCTCCTCTGTCTGTCCATGTCAGGGTTCGCAACATTTAAAACTGCAAAACATAAAATGTGGTATCTGCTAGTCACACCTGCACTAATCTTATGCCCCATGGATTAAGGACAAAGTGTTAACCTTCGATGTCAGAAATAAATAAACATCTAATTATAATTGGTGAATTGCAGAGTGTGAAAGGGGATGATCTGGGGCCAATCCCTGCTTTCATGCTTGACCAAAGGGTGTAATCATAGGCAAATACTTTATTTCACTGAGCAAATCGCCATTTTCACTTTGAGAGCACCTTCAAAAAATATGAGTTCAGGCTGTGCGCTGCACACACATCTCTCTTGCCTTTGACTTATCAGTCTAATTAGCATATGTTGTACCATCAGTCATTATCTAGGCCACGTTATGAGGTACATTTCACTGGAGCCAATGGTGGAAGTGGGTGGAGCAAATTGAGGATGTGGGTGGAGCCAGGAAAGTGGGTGGTGGCCTCCTACAAAAACATTTGAGTACCTGCACTTCTTATTTTACAAATTAAGCACTGCTTCTTGGGCACCAGAGAGTAGCAGAAATAACCAGGACATACTTCTGGCAATGGTACCCTTTCAATATCTCCTTTAGCTAAAAGAGCTCGCACTTTCTGCCTCAAAACCGAGAGTTGGAGCCCAGTCCTTGGTGGGATGGTGGAAGGTGTGGTGTCGAGAAAAGGAAGGGTAGGGGATAGACTGTCAAAACAATTTGAAAGATCCATCAGTTCAAATATGTGGCCTGCCTCCCACCAGGTGGCTGTGTTCCACTAAGGGCACACTATAGGGGTTTGGGAGGTGAGGCTGCAGGGGGTGTAATGGACTGGGTGGCCATTGACCTTTAATGCGAGTCGGTGAGCACTACAGCCGCAACCCCAAAACTCCTGGGCACCTTGTGGAGGCTGGATTGGCTGATGGTATGGACCACCTATTCCAAAGCCATGAAAGGAGCAGTAGGGCTAATGCTGTTGGCAAGGTGGGGGCAGACATGCAGAGGGAGCGTGCTGTGCTCTCTTCGGACCACTCAAGTCCCCAATTAGGAGAGTCCTGCCGAACAGCATGTCTTTGAGGGACGACTGTACATCGCCTGAAAACCCAGTGGACTATTGGCAAATGGCTACACTAGTGCCAATGGCCTGCTCGATGGAATCAGTTGTGTCCAAGCCACAAAGAATTTTGAACTTGGCTGCTTCATGACCACCCTCTATGGCCTGCGCAAGGCCAGGTTGAAGACCTTCAGCAAGCCCTGGGAGAACTTGAGCCACCAAATCCCAAACGGCATGGGCATGGGACTAGCACCCTAAGAAGCAGCTGGCATTCACTGATTGAAGCGCCAAGATGGTGCATAAAAAGACCGCTTTCTGAATGTCTCCACTGGTTTTGACTTCCCATTGGGGGGGAATGGTAGGGAAGATGTTTGGGTTGCTATTATTATAGAACCCTGCATTACCAAGCTTTCAGGAGAGGGGTGCTGAAAAACAAATGCAGGGTCGCTAGTGGTCGGTCAATGGTGCCCTGCAATCTGGCGGTTGACTGGGGGGGGCCAGAGCAAGGTTGCCCAAGCCCCCCCAAAAAAGTTTATCTAAGGCCCTTGTTAATTGTTGATTTATGGGCCTAGTTAAAAGGTAACATAGGCTCAGTGGACATTTGCCCAGGCTGTAGGACTTCTGTAAGACCATTGGCCTTGACCTCTATGGTGGGAAGCTGGAGTTCAAGCAATTTGGCCTCCCTACACATACCACGGTCTAAGAAGTACTCTACTCAGTGGCAGGACCAGGTGTGAGAGGAGCCCTGACTCAGGGGTGGTATCAAGGCCATTAGCCTCCTGCAGGTTGTCATGTCAATTCTCCTCATGATAGAGCTGGACAATCTCATCACCCGCAACGTAATCATTGTCCAGCTCTGTGCTGATCAGGGAATACAGGGTGTGCGTACATCTTGGTGGAGGCAGATCTAGAGTAGGCATAGCCTAACGTGGCCTTGGTCGAGGTTCACCCGGCACCAATTCAGTGTCAAAGAGGCCAATTGGAGCCCTCCAGCGTCAATGGGGTCGCCATCGGCGTCAAAGTACCAGTAACAGGCGTGAACCGGAGCAGCGGAGTTAGAGTCGGGAGGCGGGTCATAGGGGACTCGGACTGTCCAGCTGGTGCAGAGGGCGCACTTCTCTTGACCCTGTCGAGCCTTCGGGTGTGCCAGAGGGTGTTGGCAAGGATTCAAAGCGACGGAGCATGGCATCGCGGAACTCTTTGATCTGTGGTGGAGGCCCAGGAACCTTAGATTGTTCCAGAACAAGTTGCGGGATCGGCCCCAAAGTTGATTGGCAGCGGGATCAAGACTTCTGGTGCCGTCTTTGCGCCTTCTCAGAGAGGTGTGAGTGGCCAGAAGGGGCAGAGTCTCACTAGACTTCTTTTGTTTTTTCTTCGAACGGCCAGGTGAAGATAGACCTCTGGAACAACTCCTGTGACTTCAGGATTTCAAACAGGGGGGACAAAGCTTTCGACCTGGACCAGTCTCGTTGCAAACTCTTCTATAGCTTGGCTATGTAGAGTTTCGCCTTGTGGTTTCATATTGCCTTCGGGTTCGTCGACACACTGTCACTGCAGGCCTTAGAGTCGTGACTCGACCCTAGGCACCACAGAAAATCTGATAAGGGTTGGTCACAGACATTTGTATGCAACATCCTTTCAGGGCCTAAAACCTGAGTTTTGGGTGGTGAGATGTTCCACTTGCACACTGATTAGTAATGTTTTTATGGAGGTAACTGTCTCAAAAGAGACAAGAGGAAGCTCCGGATCCGTATTTGGTGGAGCAGAAAGAAACAGACGTCAGCGCACAGGAGTGATGCCTATATAAGCACTACATGTCATTTCCTGGAATGGAACAACATCTGTGCTGAGCTGTAGAGCACCACCTGCAGACACACTGCGGTATTGCTGAAAACCTTCTGGATCGAGTCTGCAGCTTGGGGAATATTCAAAAGAATTCTGCGGCTAGTAGTCTCTCTCTGAAACTCCTCTTAGAAGAAGGTAAAACACAAAATTGTTTCATTTCTCTGTCCCTGTTTGCTGGGTTCACCATAAACCTTGTGAATGAGTTTTTGGTTTCCACATTTTCTTCATTTAGGGTGTGGGGGCTTACCTGTGCTATAGTAAAATCTCTTCAATTTGGACTCCAGTTACCAGTGATCTCCCATCTCTTTGGGGGTATATGATGAGCATGTTTTACACCATTTCCCCTGTTGTGTGCTCATACGGTTATCAATGTCCTCTCTTTTCTTTCCCCCTTGCCTTCACCAAGGATCACTTCTGGCACACACTGTTACTTAAGTGGGTTCAGTCATTGTAGTTTCCGCTCCCCCAGGGCCACACCACTCTCAGACCATCCCAGCCCTTACCCCTTGAGCCTCTCATTGCAGGGTTCTTTAGCCCTCAGACCACCAAGGACTTTGCTAGAAGCACCGGGTCCCATGCACTTACTGTGCTTCTTATCAGATTTAGTCCCCGTCCCCACAGTTTCTTTCCACTCTTCTAGTGCCCCATGCCTTAGGGACCCCCCAAGATCTGCCAGCCCTCACCTGTGAGTCACCTGCTTCAAGGCCTAGCGCACTCCATTTGTAGCCTGGTATTTTTTGTTGCTGAGCACTTCTGGCCTCAGCTGCTCCATTCAGTTATGTGCATCAGCATTCTTCCCTGAGGGTGTACTCCAATTCCTGGAAACAGGTGCCTGACTCTCCATCCCCGGCCTCATCTATGGCTTCCCTCACATTTGTTACAAGATGCTGCAATTATGCCTTACGTATAGTCTTAAAAGGAAGAGTCACCAATTTAGAGAAGCCCAGGATAGGTCCTCATCGAGAAGAAGGTTGCAGTTGAGGAGAGTATGTTTTATAGCCCTTAAAATGTCTTTGAATAAAATGATTGTTAAAAACGTCATGAATACATTTCTTGTCAGAAGTCAATACAGATTGCTGGGGCTTCCAGAGACAGAACCCTGGACGTAGTGCAGCCTTGTTTCTCGAACTATTGATTTGAGGTTAATTTGTCAATCAGCATAAAGATCCTGTTTGAAGTCGGAGACCACAGTAAAGCCTTGACAGCTACATAGACTGTTCTCAATATTAGGTTATTGTTAAAGCTATAGGTGCTCACTTACCAACCACAAGCCTTAAACAGTTAGTGTCTATCGATGATCTCCCCAGCCCATCAAGGAAGCATGGGTCGCAATTGTTGGAGTTGGAAGGTCTTAATAAAAGAGGGCTCCTTCTGAAGGATGGGACCTCTACACTGCCATAGAAGAAGTGACCTTTGGCCTTGCTGGGAGAGGAATGAAAAGCATATCTCCCCAGCTGTCCCTTTATTGGTACCACCGATCTTCTACGCATTCCTAGTGAGGTCTCATATAAAGCCTGACATTTGGCACATGATGCCATAAAACCTGTGAGTAAGGACACCCAGCCAACTGTTGGAGACATAATTTTCTGAGTTTGAAGACATTTCGGGCAAATGGAATACAAAGGAGCCATTTCGCCCCATTTTGTGTTTAAGGATTCCAGTAGATAAGTTAGAGCCTGAACTGGCGTTGTTATGACCTTTTGCAAATTAATCCAAATGCCCAGAAAGTGAGGCACTACTGTATTGAATTCTGAGTGTGTTCTGCTCAAAATAAGCCTTTATTAACTAATTGTTGAGATAGGGAAAAACAAATATCATTTGCCTGCGAAGAACAGCTGTGTAACAGAGAGAAAACTGTTCCTGTAGACAATGAACAGGATATTTAACATTAACAGTGCACAGTTAATATTAAGTATCCTGTACATTGTCCAAAGTAACCGTTGTCTCTCTGTTACATATTAATTGCCTTGGTTCCTTGTTAGTAAGGTTTCCCCTGTTCCTTGTATACGATGCAAAGAACAGCTACCATCACTGCCAAACATTTAAAAAAGATCTAAGGTGAGGAAATAGAGATAAGAGAAGACTAGCACACTGGTAGTGTGCTTTTCCAACTATGAATCTTAAGACTTTTCTGTGCTTACTTGTATTTTGTAGCTCCACTTTACAAAACCAGTGTCCCTTTCTGAGCTGTGGAAAAATAGGATGGAACCTAGCATTTTAAACTTGCTTTGCTTAATCCATTTATGAGAAAGCTTGAGATCTAAAATAGGCCTGAATTCTTGCTTGGGGCATTCTTTGTGAATCAAAAAAAAGTATTGAATAGATGGCTTTTCCTCTTTGAAAAGCGACTGTAAGAACACTTTTGTAGTAATGTCACAGCACCTTTCCTTAAAAACTGCGGTTGGTGTTTTGGTGCATTCATTGGAAGAATCACTGCTGGTGTAGACATGAACCAAGTTGTGTAACTGTCATATATGATGTTTAATACAGGCTTGTAGTGGGTGATGTCTTGTCACTCTCTGAGAGGTCTTTAGATACTCCATTTTGTCAGAGTGCTGAACAGAGGAAAGTAAGGGAGGCAGCTTGGTCTGACAATAAAGACTGATGCTGTTGTTGTCCTCTGCCTCTTCATCATCTTCTATGTAAGATGAACTCTGTTGTTGCCCACTTTGCTGTGCTAGGGAGACTGAACCCTCGTAATGAGTAGTACAGTGATTACGGAGTCAGAATTGAGCCTTAAAGCACTACATTTTCTCTTAAAGGCTCACAGCTTTTAGAAAGTCTGCTTCATTTTTTATGCGCTGCATCTCACAGTCTGTGGGGGGCCTGAACAAGCAAGTTACCTACTTTTATTTTCGCTCATTCCCGTGGATACTCCAACTAATAGCAGATTCCTTACCTTAAGACCATCTCTGGTGCCAGGCTTAATACAGAAAATTCTACCAGCAACTACTCTTGTGCACCAATAGTTGACGCTGTGTGACTCCATGGAAATCTCATACTGCCCAGAAGTGACAGAGCGGGCCACATACAGATGTTACCCTTGAGCACGAACGTCAGTTTCTTAATCTCTCTTCTTTCATACCCGGAGACAAGGATCACCGAAAACAAACTGTTGGTAAGAGTGTGCTGAAATCTTACTTGGAAACTTATTACACTGTGCAGATGTCCACTCCGCCGAGGAAGGAGTAAGCACCAGAAAGATCATTAATGAAGATGAAATGTGTTCTTCTCCTGGACACTTCTATCTGCAGGTTCCTTACCTTTAGAACAAATGCCATAGCAATTTCTCCCAAAGCGGGTGTATGAACAGTGAACTCAAACTAGGAAGTCTTGCAGGACTGAGTGGCAAAATGGTCATCCCTGCAACCCTGGGAAATCAATGAAGTGATACGTAGTAAAGGTGTGGTCTGTAGCCCATGCAGCAGGCCAGCAGATATCCAACATCACAACACCCATAGCTAAGGCCCTAGTCACAGCATTGGCTCTGGTAGAATATGCCCGAAGGCCTATTGAGGCTCCTTTGTAGCCAAAGCACAGCACACGTTTATGCAGAGAACAATCTAACTGGAAAAGGTCAGTTTCTAAAAATGTCCATCCCTTCTTACCATCAGTGAACTCCATGAAAAGTTGGTCATCCACCTTGTGCTACCTCGTCTGATCAATATAAAAGCTTAAAGTTCTCTTGGGGTCCAACTGATGGCGTTTCCCCACTTACTTAGAGGGAAAGGTGAAGAGAAGGCAGATAGTGTGATGGAATGCCACTCATGGAAAGACAATTCAACCTTCGGCAGGAAGGATGCCCACGTCTGAAGCACTAGCTTGTCCGAGAAGAAGATTGTATATGATGGTTGCACTGACAGAGCCTACTGTTCACAGCACACTGAAGTATTCACAATAAGTAAGACAGCCATAAGTATCAGTAACCTCAAAAAATAGTTGTGCACATCAAGAAAGTAGGAATCAAATTATGGTCACACTGCAGCATAACAGAAGGTGCAGGAGGAAACGAATGCGTTAGCCCTGTCAAAAACATATCACACCTGGTGACAAACAGATATGGTTAATCAGGCAAATGTTAAAAGGCTGAGAGGGCAGACAACTTATAATGATGGCTACAGCAAGGCCTTGCCGGGCCAAAGACAGAACAAATAGAAGTACAACAGAAGCTTTGTCTGCAGAGGATGGGCCTGATAGTCATTGCACAAGGCCACCAACCTTGCCCAGCCTCCAAAACAAATCAACATTGTGGATTGATGTCAGACTGCCAAGAAAATATCCACCACTTTTTACGGCAGGTCAAAACTGCTTAGCCAGTTCTGCTTAATATCCAGACATGGAGTTGTGGGTGGTGGATGTTCTGATGAAGACCCCGGCCCTGTTGCTCGGATAGTAGGTCCTTACTAACAGTTATAAAGATCAGAGGGCAAATTCAGAGGGTCAGCAGCTGCAGTACAAGCCCCTTTGAGCCAAACCTGGGGTCATCAGAGCGTTCAGCGCCAATCCTTTCTCGTCTTAATCAAAACTCTAGGAAGCAGTGGTAGAGACAGAAAAGCATATAGGAGACCAAGTCCCACTGAAGGCAAAAAGCGTCTCCCAAGGAGCCCTGACGTTGACATTCCATTGCCCAAAAGGCCCAAGACTGAGCATTCTCAGTGGTTTCAAACACATATATCCAGGGTAAATCCCACTTGATGTTCAGGGAGTCCGCCAGGTGGGTAACTGTCAGGGAAATCTCTGGCAGACCAAGTCACCTCCACAGCTGTAGTGATTCCTGACAACATAAGAGACCCCACACCGCCGTGATTGTTGCAGTCCCACATAATGGTAATATAGTCTGTCATGGCCTGGATAGGCATGTATTTGATGCACAGCAGGAAGGCTTTGAGGGCCAGCTGAATGGTAACTAACTCCAGCAGACTGACATGGTGATTCTACTCCACTGGAAACCAGGGGACTCTGGTCTTCGACTCGCTTGGTAGACCCCCCTCCCCTTAACTCCTATTCAGAGATGATGCATCCATCACCACTGTCAGCGCCAGATGGTGTAAGTAAAACAGTTGCCTTAGGTCATTCTGTTTGCTTCAGCCACTATCACAGTTTCTGGGCTACCTTGTCCGACACAAAGATGCTATCTGAGAGGCATACCCAGTGCTGAGCCCACCATAGGCGGAGGTTCCACTGCAGAGCTTGAATGTGTCAACAGAAATGAAGCACACGCAGGTTATATGGGGCTAAAAAGCCTCAAACTGTACAAGTTCAAGTTCAAAAATTAGTATAGCGCACTACTCACCCAGAGGGTCTCAAGGCGCTTGAGGGAGGGGGGAGGGGAGGGAGGGTACTTTACTTATCGAATATCCACGTTTTTAGTTGCTTTCTGAAGGAGAGGTGGTTCTGTGTAAGGCGGAGGTGGGTGGGGAGAGAATTCCAAGTTTTGGCCGCTAAGAAGGAGAAGGATCTACCCCCCACGGTTGATCTGTGGATGCGCGGAATTGCGGCGAGGGCTTGATTGGACGATCGTAGTTGTCGGGTGGGGGTGTAAAAGGACAGGCGCGTGTTGAGGCATTCGGGTCCTAGGTCGTAGAGGGCTTTGTGAGCGTGGGTGAGGAGACGGAACGTTATTCTCTTGTTGACGGGGAGCCAGTGGAGGTCTTTCAGGTGACCGGAAATGTGATCTTGGTGGGGGATGTCTAGTATGAGTCTGGCTGAGGCGTTTTGGATGCGTTGGAGTTTTTTCTGTAGTTTAGCTGTGGTTCCGGCGTAAAGGGTGTTTCCGTAATCCAGTCGGCTTGTGACTAGTGCGTGGGTGACCGTTTTTCTTGTTTCGGTGGGAATCCAATGGAAGATTTTTTTGAGCATGCGTAGGATGTTGAAGCATGATGATGAGAAGGCGTTGACTTGTCTGGTCATCGAGAGGGAGGAGTCCAGGATGAAGCCCAGGTTACGTGCGTGGTCAGTTGGTATGGGTGCGGTTCCCAGGGCCGGTGGCCACCATGAGTCGTCCCAAGCAGAGGGGGATGATCCTAAGATGAGGACTTCCGTTTTGTCCGAGTTCAGTTTTAAACGGCTGTTCTTCATCCACTCAGCTACATCTTTCATTCCTTCGTGTAAGTTGGTTTTGGCGGTGTTTGGGTCTTTGGTGAGGGAGAGGATCAGCTGGGTGTCGTCTGCGTAGGAGATGATGTTGTGGTTGTGTTGGCGCACAATGGATGCGAGGGGACTCATGTATACGTTGAAGAGGGTGGGAATGAGTGATGATCCTTGTGGTACGCCGCAGATGACTTCGGTGGCCTCTGATCTAAAAGGGGGGAGGCGGACTCTCTGGGTTCTTCCGGCGAGGAACGAGCTGATCCAGTCCAATGCTTTCCCTTGTATTCCGACGTTGCTGAGGCGTTGTATGAGGGTGCTATGACAGACTGTGTCGAAGGCTGCGGAGAGGTCAAGTAGGATGAGGGCAACTGTTTCTCCGTTGTCCAGTAATGTTCGAATGTTGTCTGTTGCTGCGATGAGGGCGGTCTCGGTGCTGTGTTTGGCTCGGAAGCCGGACTGTGAGGGGTCGAGAGATTTGTTGGATTCGAGGAAGGTGGCGGGCTGATTGTTGACGGCTTTCTCAATGACTTTGGCAGGGAATGGGAGGAGCGAGATGGGGCGGTAGTTCTTAAGTTCAGTGGGGTCTGCTGTGGGTTTCTTCAGAAGGGCGCTGAGTTCGGCATGTTTCCAGCTTTCCGGGAAGGTAGCAGAGTTGAGGGAGCAGTTGATGACGTCTCGGAGATGGGAGCGATGATGGAGTCTGCTTTGCTGAAGATGTGGTGGGGACATGGGTCGGTTGGTGATCCTGAGTGGATGGAGTTCATCAGGCGGATGGTGTCTTCGGTGGTGATTGGGTTCCAGGCGCAAAGGTTGATGGAGGGGGGTTTTGGTTCGGAGGCGGGTGGAGCGGATTGGTCTCCGGACTGGTTTTCAAAGCTGTTAAGTATGTCGGCGATTTTGTTGTGGAAGAAAGAGGCTAGGGAGTCGCAGAGGACTTGGGAGGGAGTGATGTCGTTGGTGCCGGAGGTGGGGTGGGTAAATTCTTTGACGATGTTGAATAGTTCCTTGCTGTTGTGGGCGTTGTCGTCAAGTCGATCCTTGAATGCTGATTTCTTGGTGGATCGGATCAGTTGGTGGTATTTGCGGGTGGCGTTCTTGAAGGTGGTCAGGTTGTCAGTGGTTGGGTTTTTTCTCCAGGCTTTCTCGAGGGTGCGACAGAACTTCTTGGATTTCTTAAGGTCATCGTTGAACCGGGGGGCTTTTTTGCTACCTTGTTTGATTTGATGGTTTTTCAAGGGTGCTAGTTCGTCGGCGCTGTGGGTGATCCATTGTGTGAGGTTGGTGGCTGCTTGGTTTGGGTCTGATGATTTGGCAGGAGAGTTTTGGTGAAGTGATGTGATGAGCTGGCCGGTGGTAATTTTGTTCCAGTTTCTTCGGGGAACTGGTTGTGGGAGGTTGTGGGTCGTGGTCTTTTTGGAGTTGAAGTGAACGCAGCTGTGGTCCGTCCAATGGAGAGCTGTGGTGTGGTTGAAGGAGATGTGCTTGCTGGAGGTGAAGATTGGGTCGAGTGTGTGTCCGGCAGTGGGTGGGGGTATCAACAAGTTGTTCGAGTCCGAGGTTGGCCAGGTTGGCCAGGAGGGTGGTGGTGTTGCTGTCGTTTTTCTTTTCCAGGTGGAAGTTGAGGTCTCCCAGTAGAATGTAGTCCTTGGAGGGGAGGGCGTGTGGGCTGATGAAGTCGGTGATGTCTTCGCTGAATTGTGTGCGGGGTCCTGGTGGCCTGTAGATGAGGGTGCCTCTGAGTGTGGTCTTGGGGTCGGCGTGGATCTGGAAGTGAAGGTGTTCGGTGGTAGCGAGGTTGTCGTCGGAACTGGTCGTGATGCGGATGGTGTTCTTATGGACGATGGCGATGCCTCCTCCTGTTTGGTTGGTGCGGTCCTTTCGGATGATCTTGTAGCCGTCCGATTTGGCTATGGCGATGTCGGGAGCTGATGAGGCGTTCATCCAGGTTTCTGTAAGGAAGGCGACGTCAGGCGATGTAGTGTCGAGTAGGTTCCAAAGGTCAATGGCGTGTCTGTGGATCGAACGGGTGTTGAGTAGGATGCATTTCAGATGGTTAGTGTTTGAGCTTTGTTTGGAGTTAGTGGATTTGGTGTGGGTTCTGATGCTGTCGAACTTGCAGGAGCGGCAGGTGAAGGGTCCATGGATGTGTCCGGGGGTGGCTTGGTAGCAGGTCGGGAATCGGTCGGGGTTAAGTGCTGAGAGGGTAGCGGCGTCGTACGTTATGCGGGTGGAGAGGATTTTGCGGGGACCAGGTGGTCTGGCGCTGGGCGCGGTCCAGGCGCGGACGGGCGTAGACAGGCTTACCTTTGGCGCACCTTCGGCGCGCATGGGGCGCGTCCGCTGCGCGTGAACGCTGCGCGTAGATGCCTCTGTCATATGTGGATAGTTGATGGGGGAGGGGCGAGGGAGGAGCAGCTGGGAGGCGGGAGCGGGGTGGAGGGACGGGCTGGGAGGCAAACAAACACAAAATGGCAGCAGAAACAAAAGCGAAACGAGGGTAAGCAAATACTCAGGCAATGCGGTATAGCGCTAAGATATAGCGCTATGATGTGGCACAATTTAAATGCAGGCAGTGTTACAGTTCAGCGCAGCGCTACGATACCAATCTGGCACGATATGAAGGCAAGCAATGTAGCAGTCCCGCGCTGTGAGATCAGGGAGCGTGGGGAGCGACCACCTCTGCAGGAGTCAGGATGGTCACAGCGCTAGGGAAGGCAGGACGATTCCTATGTTATCTGTGGGAGGGAGGAGCAGCTGGGAGGCGGGAGCGGGGTGGAGGGACGGGCTGGGAGGCAAACAAACACAAAATGGCAGCAGAAACAAAAGCGAAACCAGGCTAAGCAAATACTCAGGCAATGCGATATAGCGCTACGATATAGCGCTATGATGTGGCACAATTTAAATGCAGGCAGTGTTACAGTTCAGCGCAGCGCTACGATACCAATCTGGCACGATATGAAGGCAAGCAATGTAGCAGTCCAGCGCTGTGAGATCAGGGAGCGTGGGGAGCGACCACCTCTGCAGGAGTCAGGATGGTCACAGCGCTAGGGAAGGCAGGACGATTCCTATGTTATCTGTGGAAGGGAGGAGCAGCTGGGAGGCGGGAGCGGGGTGGAGGGACGGGCTGGGAGGCAAACAAACACAAAATGGCATCAGAAACAAAAGCGAAACCAGGCTAAGCAAATACTCAGGCAATGCGATATAGCGCTACGATATAGCGCTATGATGTGGCACAATTTAAATGCAGGCAGTGTTACAGTTCAGCGCAGCGCTACGATACCAATCTGGCACGATATGAAGGCAAGCAATGTAGCAGTCCAGCGCTGTGAGATCAGGGAGAGCGGGGAGCGACCACCTCTGCAGGAGTCAGGATGGTACAGGACAGAAACGAGTCTGAAGCATGATCATCTCCGGAAAGTCCCAGACTCGTTCCATCGCCGTAAAAACGTTGAACCCCTTTGTATTCAGAACCATCACCTATTATGGGAATCCTCTGCACTGGCCAAAGATGGAATTATAGTTCGCTGATAGAAAATCCCAGGGAGGGCAGCAGAAAAACAGCCACCTGCAAGTTGTCAGCAATTGATTGCAGTGCCACGGCTTCAGCAGCGAGTCATGGGAATACCTGTATCCAGACGTGCAATGATGGATCACATCCATTGCCATCACCGTCGTAAAATGCCAGGGGGCTAGATATCTAGATATGGCTGAATGGCAGGACAGTAAACTGGAAGCATACCTACCCCCACAATGAGGTGGAATAAACACCAGTGCAGCTGCAGGAGAGGTACTATTGGGTAAATGGAAAATAGAGCCTATGTCTTTCTGAAAAAAGACATTTAGAAATTGAAGATCCAAAGTCAGTCTCAACCCACCATCTTTCTTGCGTACTACGAAGTACCAAGAGTAGCACTCCTTGACCCTTTCTGCCTCGGGGACTCTCTCTATTGCCTCTTTGGAAACTCCTTCGGAAGGCTGGAGGAATGCTCTGCCAAAGCCTGCACAAAAACTGGAGGAACAATGGGGGTAGTAGGTAGGAAAAGGAGGCTGTAACCACGCTCGGCTACTTCAGGACCCATTGCTGTACGCCAGCCAGGTAGATAAAAACATTCTGCCCCTTCTAGCTGCTCGTGACCTCTGTTGGGGGAATTAGTACAGTTTGGCAGCAGTCATAGCTTACAGCAAGGAAGAGGAGTACTGACCTTGCTTGCGGACATGGTCTCTTACCCAATCACGTCCCCTTGAGCCATGAAACGGGTGGGCAGGCTTTTGCACTGGATGAGAGGTATGTCTCTTGGGGTAAGCAATGTCTGTGAGTAGTCTCAGAACATCCAATATTGTTGATGAAGCTAGCATTTTTCCCAAGCAGTGAGCATAGCATTGGTATCTCTGAACCTTTCAACACTGAGCAAGCATTGCGCCCAAAGGGCTTTGAGCCATCAAACGCCATGTCTATAAAGGACGCCTCCATATTCTCAGAAACACTTATGGCACGCATTCAAGCATGATGCCGAAACCCAAGCTGTGGTGTTATATCTCATTTGAAAAATGTACTTGGTCATATCTTGTCCATCATGAACCATCTGGGCAAAGACACTACAGAATGCCCCAGGAGGGAAACATCATTTACTACGAAGTCTTTACCACGCGTGACGTTTACTACGGTTCACTTACCACGCAAACGTCTTTTCAACGCGGGTGCATTCCACGACCGTCTTTACCACGCAACGTTCTTTCCTTCCAGTCTTCGTTCTTTCGTCCTGCGTGTTCATCATTAAGAAAAAGGAACTATAAAAAAAAGGGGGCTTGGGGGGGCCCCCCCCCCCCAAAAAAACAAGCGGATTAAAAAAAAAAAAGAAGAGAAATGAGAAAAAAAAAGATATTAAGTGCCTCTGACGATCAAGAAAAGAGCCTCCCCAGCGACGTGGCGTGTACGTCATTATAGTAGTCCTATCTCTATTTTTCAAAACGTGTTTTGACGCTCGTTTCCGTTAAGGGCAGCTGGTGAAAGGCGTGGAGAGGTGAGATAAGGATCCAATGTTTATACATAAAAAAATATAATGAAAGCGCATTGTAAATTAAAAAATTTAAAAAGAAAGGTAATCTGTAGTATTGGTTTGTTATAAACATCGATATTTTGCTTTGTTCGGCAGTTTGGAATTTTTTTTTTTTAGCCTATCAGTATCATTATGTACAGGACGTAAGAGGCTAAGTAACGTAAATTTTGCGGTGTATAATCGTGCGTTGGAAAATGCTGCGTGGTAAAGACGCATGCGAAGTAAAATTCGCGGAGTAATGCCATGCGTGGAAAACGTTAGCGTTGTATTATAATATATTCGCCTCAGGAAGGGTAGGCAAAATCCCACTCAGAATGTCCAAAACCCAGTATAGTGTCCTAACAAGAAAACTACACAGAGAGACCTCAGAGCCAGGCTGGCGGAGGAGAAACTTCCCCAGGCAAGGCTGGTGCCAAACTGACCGGAACCAGCATGACCTTGAGCAAAGGTGTGGATGTGTAATCTGGTGTCAACAAGGAGCATATCAGTGGCTCAGCAGGGTCAATCAGTGCCAGAGCAGCACCACCAGTGGAAGGCCGACTAGGGGCTCAGCGGATCCACAGAGCCCAAAGGCACTTTTCAGGGAAACCAAATAATGTCCACACAGAGCTCTTGGGCGCACTAGCAGACGGCACCACATTTTTTTATTTTAATGGACCTTACAGAATGAAGCAGGACCAGCTAATGGAGGGTGATAAATGATGTCTTCAACTAAGTGCTCATTACTACTTGGAAACAGGCGTGAGTCACAATTTGCTGTGCAAACATCCCCAGCAAGGGACATTCTAAAAACTGTAGTGCATTCAGATTGTTTAGCGATGGCTGCCCCTAGACCCAATTCTTCCTTGACTGAAATTATTTCATTGGTTATTGCCCCGACCACGGATATCAAATAAGAAAAAATGTTAGAGCCATTACACGGTTCTTTTCTGAGCACAGGAGACAATTTTCGTTTGCCCATACCTTCAATTGAGATAGAAACACAAAAAATCAAACTGACGGCTGTGGGTGGGTAACGGCAAATAACTGAAAGTCCCCCGGCATGGTCACACTTACTTGCTGTAGGGGGATACAAGACAAAAGGTGTTAAAGGAGTGGCTCAGCCCAGCCTCCTCTAGCCTCTAATGGATGTGGACGGGCCCGACCTTCACCCAAGCACAGCCAATGCAGCTGGGCAACACAATGCGCTATTTGGTGGTGCGCCTGCCTCCTTTCCACCAGTGAAGTAGGGACCCTGAGACTTGGAGTACAGCAGCAACCAGGAAGTTCTCTCTCCTTCCAATATTTTTAGATACAAATTATACTGTCTTTCACATGGGCTCTTGTGCTCCTAGAATATTACTGCTCAACAAATTAACTTTCCATGCGATAAACAAGTCTTATGAAGGAGTAGTCTGAATACTGCCCACACCCTAACAATGTAAGTTGATCCAAATATCTGCACAACATCCTACTGGTTTCCCTGCTTTCAAAACCATTTATTGGGGCTCATCTATGTTTATTTTTATCATATAAAAAAGAAAGTTACCTTTATAGTGCCTCCGCTGCTTTTGGGCACACACAGGCTCTTAACAGCTCCTATAGTTTTTAGGTTTCGCCTGCACAGCACTTGCACTGTGCTCAAGAAATGTATTGTTTTTAATATATACTTAAAAGGGACTTACATCCCGCCTTCTCTCTTTCCTGGCTTCCCACTGGTTCCTGTGCGTGCCACTTACCTTTCCTCCATTTCTATTGGGTGAAGCATATGTTCCTGCTTTTACCAATGCATGTTCCTCGTCTGCTTCTCTAATCAGATTCCTGCCACCAAAAATACTGTCAAGAACCGCTTATGTGAAACTAAATGTTCATAAAGTTTTACCTTTTACTATTACAGCATATTTATATAACAAGTTATCACCCACAAAGATTAAGGGGCACATGCATCATTGCTTTTTGCGGTCTCAAAGGGACAGATTCGCAAAATTTGCAAATACTTAAATTGCGATTGCATTTAGGGAATCACAAATTGCGTTTCCCTAAATGCAATGCAACAAAAAAAAAAAAATTGCAATTTCGCTGTTAAGAAGCGCAAATTACCATCAACTTAAAGTTGATGGTAATTTGCAAAAACAAGTTCTATGTTGCACACAAACATGCCCTTGGGGCATGTGTGTGCAGCATGTTTTAATTGCACTTTCAGGGGAGCATCAGGGTGTCCTTTTGGCACCCTTGTGCCCTTGAAATTGCATGTGCACTTTGCGAGTACATATTTGGTACTCACAAATTGCGCATGCAATTCCCATTGATTCCTATGGGCCTAGGGCCCATAGGAATGAATGGGAAGCCATTTCTTAATTGTGACTCGCAATTTGCGACTTGCAATTAAGGAATGATTAGGAATCGCAATTTTTTTTGCGATTCCTACTAGCATTTTGCGATTCCCAAATAACGAATCAGTAAAATTCGCTATTTGGGATTTGCAAAATGCAGGCTTGATGCATATGCCCCATTGTGATTTGCATAGAATCACCGGATGTTGAGCGGCGCCGCCGAGACTCGTACCGGGATCCCCAGCTCTTGAGTCAGCAGATTTGGCCACTGTAACATATCCTCTCCATTCCTTTGTTATATGTCAGGGAGCTCTTTCCGTCTCCTGGACAATGATTGATGAAAACAGCTCTTTATTCATTACATAGGCGACCCAATGCATTACCAGTGCTTGTTTGTTTTGCCTGCCTGTACAACATATGAAAATGATATATACCCAGCAGTGATATATACACATCCATCCCTGTATGAGTGCTGACCCTTGACAGTTCCCTTCATGAAAAAGGAGTAAATCCACATGTAGTTTTAGACAAATGGACGAGGGGTCGGTGAGGAGGGTGCTGAAACCGGGAAAGAGCAGAGGGAGTTAAAATAACAAAGATGTCATACGATCAGGCAATTTGTCATACTCAATTTTGTGGATAGATTCCACAGCAACTGAGGAGGAAAAAGGAAAGAGGTGAAGGAAAAATCAACCAGCTTAATCTTAGGCAAACAACGTGTAAAGAAATTTCCAACCAATTTAAGCACTGTTCCAAGAAGAAGCCTCAAGAATAAAGCGTGGGAAGAGTGGATGAGAAGTATCCCACATGGCTGCTCAACATATGTCTCTGACATGTTAGTACATAACTAAGAAAAGCCAATGTTGTCACTTTTGCCATGGAGGAGTGTACTCAGAAAATGGATGAAGGATGGGCTCCAGGGAAGGTGCAACAATAGGTGATTATGCTTCTTGCAATGGCTGATTTAGCTGGCATAATGTCCTCAAATTCGAAAGAGAAGCGGAATATGAAACTTTGTCAAGATTATGCAATATTTCCACAGGTATAGCAGCATAGGACTGTGGTGTTCTCTCTGTCAATCCACTCCTCCTTAGACTAAGCTCAGCCCTGGAGAAAGAATTCAGCTCCCACAATTTTATGCATGAATATAAATTTGACAAATCTCATGAAACATTGATGGATAACTTTTCAGTACACCGATACCCTTACTCTAAGGAGGTGTGTGACCACAAGTTGAAGACCAATAATTAGGAAGTATGTTCCTAAAATCACAAGGTTGAAGCCATGGATCGGAGGATAAGGAGGTGGTTTGACTGGCATCCAAACACTATATTTCATCAGCTGGGGCTACAGCGAGTGCATGTGGAATACGTCATAAGGTACAACCGCTATGCTAGACACAAACTCCCAAAAGCCTCTGGAATCACAAGGCAAGCAATGTCTTGTTGGTCGAGAAGAAGTTCCTTATCTTATGGACGGCCATTATCCTCACAGGAGAAGGGAAAGCTTTCGCCAGGTTGGAGTCAAGAAAGGTCATTTCTAATTGAATAATTCGGGTTGTTGCCAAGCAGTACATGGGATAGCTCACTAAGGACCAAAGAGTGTATGAGATGCTGAGTGACCAGGCTAGCTCAGACCCTGCTTCTTAAGAGACATTGCTGGTCAGAGAAGGTCATCTAGGTAGTGACAGCAGTGGACCTTCTAATATTGCAGGAGGGCTACAATTATGGCCAAGATCTTGGAAACAACAGCCAGAAAATGTTGAGACCAAATAGCAGCGTCATTCTCCAGTAGAGTAGATTTCTCAACTGCAGTGCTGATTTGCCACAATTAGATAGAAGTACTGCCTGTCTTCTTTCAGGACAGGTACACATGGAAGTACATGAAGGTTTACTAAGCACATCCTGTGGTTGTTTTGGACAGCTTGCAGCACCTAACCCAAAGTCAGCATTTTGAACTTCTAAAATTAAGAATTGGGTTCAATCGCAGACATCTAGGATGGGACCTTCTCTGTTTTGCCATGCACAGAAAATATCGGAAGCTATATGTGCCACCTCCTTTCAGTTCAATTGTCCCTACAATGAGCAGAGATTTTGCCTCTTCCAAAAAATATTGGAATGCTGAACACGACAAAGGTGACCTTGAAGGAGTTGGCACTGGAAGTTGTAGAGATTAGTCGTTCACCAACACCGAGAGGACCCATGCGCTGGAGGCTACGTAGGTTCAGTAGATGCAGAGGATGAAAATACTTCCCTTACCTGCCCCTAGAATTCAGTGAGCCCCATGAGATGATGAAGAGGAGAGATGCTGGCACTGGAACTTCCCAATCTCTGAGGAGTCCAGGGGAGCAGGTTTAGTCTTTTCTCTACCTTGCCTGCTCTTCAAATGCCAGTTTCCAGAGGAGGGGGCTCCATCTTAGATTTCAGAATGGAGAAACATTGTAGTCTTAAAGGCCTGGTATGCCATTGTTGGCTGAAAAATAAAGTCTCAGCACCATTACTTATGAAGCAATCAATAATTTGGCCATGATGGAACCTGACTTGTACTGATGAAGGACCTCATTCATCCAAAGATTAAAAAGTATTTTCCTATTTAACAGATTTCAATAAATACTTTCTGTCCCTCTGGCAAACAATAAATAGACCTGAGCCACATTTGCTTGCACATGGACTTGCTTCAGTGGTGAAGAAGCCCTGGAGGTGTACAAGATAAATTCATAACCCTCAGGGAGCCCTTGACTAACCATGATGGCTTTGACATTTTCTGCCTCAAGGATTAATGGGATGGAATATTGTTTTGCAGTAAGTCACCAGACACTACATTAGAGAAGCTGCTATCATTACTATATTTGCAGCTGGCAGAATCCAGGAAACAGTGACTTTGCTTCTGAGTCTCTGGGGTGGACTCCCAAGCCTCCATGTTTTATTCACAGCATCCAAGGAGGAGTCTGAGCCAAGGACAGAGAACAGCATGAGATGAAATATGCATCTGTCTCAGTGGAATTTGGCAACTCCTGGGCATATTGCTCCTGGTCTCTTGAGTCATAGGAGACTGACCGGTATGCCCTCCAGCTCATTACCTCTGACTGAGGGATAGCCAGGTGCTAATGCAGCAGGAGCTAATGCCTCTAGGTGCTTCTGCTTTATTCTTGTGCCTTATGTGTTTTGAGGGAGATTAATGGTGTGTTATACACTGCAGGAGGCTGTGTCTATTGCTTCTTTATGCAGTGAGGCACTCTGTTCACTGACTGGGTGATACCCTTACTTTCAACTGTGGTCTATACAGTATGGGAGCTGGAGGAGGAGTCCTGGAGATGGACATAAAGTATCCTGTTAGTGATAGAGACCACCAACAGGAGGAGCTTGGTTCAACTGTGGTGCAGGTTGGAGATTAGAGCAAACTAACTTTGACAAGTACAACCTCTAACTATAAGAGACCTGAAGCACCTCACTTAGAAGAACCATTTGGCTCAAACATTCAATGAATACCAGTTTGGAACATTTGCATTGAGGTGAGGAGCTAGGAGCAACTCAAAGATACGATGAATTTTGCACAGCAGGAGGGGTTTTTCACCCCAAAAGCTCTCTGTTTCTCGGTGCTTCATGCCCCTTCCTTGGACCTTCACAGTAGTGTTTGGCTGAAACAATTCATTTGCTACCAAGGACACAACAGTCTTGTGACAAGGCTCTTTCACCTTTATCAGGTTACCTGATGCACTTGTATGGCCCAATGACGGCAACCTCCACTTGGAAGACAGAGGGTTCCTAATGGGTAGGCCTCAATGGCAGAAAGGTTGCCTGGTTTTGCACTTGGTAGTAAGAACCTGTTGAAATCTCTTGAGGGATTGATGCACACTGAATTCATTGTAGCATACAGAGCTCCTTCATTGTGACTGAAGAGCAAGTTACTTACCTTGGGTAACGATATATCCGTAAGAGACATATATTGGTTGTCGATTCCTTACCTTGGAATTACCCCCAGGTGTCAGAATGGATCCGGAGATATTTTTTCGTAGCAGTACCCCTGCACGTCGGTAGGTGGCGTTGGTCGACTTTGCGTTTGTCGCCGGCATCGTGATTGCCAGGATGACGTGACAGTATCTACTTAGACGCCGCCCGTGCGCACTGACTTCACTTCTTTACACAACATTCCAAACCAGAAGCGCAAAGCCATGCAAGACACTGACCACTGGTATATAAAACAAGGGCCCTGAAAGGGAGTCCCTTACCCTAGAAGTCAGTTCACAGAATGGGGAGGATGGCTGGAATCTATAACTAATATATGTCTCTTACAGATGTATCGTTACCGAAGGTAAGTAACTAGTTCCTCAGTCACAATGAAGGAGCTCTGTATGCTACAATGAATTCAGAGTGCACCAATGCCTCGAGAGATTTTAACATTCATCATTAGGAAGAAGAATCAGGAGTCTATTAGTTATGGCTTCCTTACCTTAGAATAGATACCCCAGCAATATCAACCCCGGAGGTGGGTCTGCAAACTAAGTTCACACCAGAAAGTCCTGGAGAACTGAAAGGCCAAAGAAGCCGTTTCTCCGGACTTGGCTGTCCAGGCAGTAATGGTTAGTGAACGTGGGCAAGGAAGCCCACGTTGCTGCCTGACAGATGTCATGAAGAGTCACTCCACATCCCAAAGCAGTAGTGGCTGCCGTCGCCCTAGTGAAAAGTGCGCACAACCCTACCGTAGGTTCCTTTTTCACCAAGGAATTAAAAAATGTAATGCAAAGACCCATCGAGAAACAACCTTTACAACGCATCGTTTACAATGCAAGTCGTTACAACCATGCGTTGTTACATCGCATGCCATTACAACGCAAGTCTTTACAACGACTGGCGGTAGGGGGCGGAAGGTGTTGGATTTGTTGGATTTTAAATCCAACACCTTCCCTACTGTTGCACACACTAGAGTTGTAATAGTAAATTATACTATAACAAACTCCAGCGACCCCCCTCCCGCAAGTCGTTGTAATGACTTGCGTTGTATTGCCATGCGATCTAACAATGCGCCGTTGTAAACGCATAAGTTGTAGAGTGCTATTCCGGCCCGACCTTTCTTGGTTACCACATAGTCAACAAAGAGCTGATCATCCACCTGGAATTGTTTTGTGCGATCCAGGTAAAATGAGAGCGCATGTTTTGTATCCAGACAATGGAGCCTCTCCTCCTATTTAGAAGGATGCGGGGCAGGAAGAAGGTGGGCAAAGTGATGGTCTGTCCTATGCGGAAAGAGGTAAAAACTTTGGGGAAAAAAAGAGGTTTGAATTCGGAGGACTACCTTGCCCAGATGAACAGCAAGGAAAGGAGGCTTAGAAGGTGTGGCGCCGCGGCCAGGGCGACTGACGCTGGAATCTGGGGACCACGGTTCGATCCCCGGCTACGGCGGCAGGTCAGCCCAGCACCATGTGACTCTGGGCAATAGCTCGCTTAATCTTCCCGACGGCCCCCCAGCGCCTAGAGACCCTTACGGGTGATTGTGCGCTTTACAAATGTGGACTTTAGAAGAAAGAGCCTGAAGCTTACTCACCCTGCGAGCAGAGGTGATGGCAACCAGAAAAGCCGCTTTTAAGGTCAAGACTTTGAGGGACAATTATGTAGGGGCTCGAATGGAGCGCACATAAGTTAGGTCAGAACCAGGTTCAAGTACCTCTGGGGCATTACGAAAGGAATAGGAGGAAACAAATTAGTAATGCCCTTAAGGAAACGATTTACAATAGAGGACTTGAAAAGAGAAGGCTGATCAGTAAGCCGAAGAAAGGCTGAAATGGCCGAAAGATAGCCCTTAAGCGTGTCCAGAGCAGAGCCTTGCTGGGCCAAAGAAAGAATGAAGAGAAGAATCTCTGATAGAGGGGCAGAAAGGGGATCCACAGCCTTTGCTGTGCACCATGCCACAAATGTGTTGCATCTACAGGTGTATACCATTTTAGTGGAGGGACGCCTGGCTGCCAAGTCTACATTACAGACTTCGGGAGGAAGGTCGAAAGTTGTCAACTGTCACCGCTCCATCTCCATGCAAGGAGGTGGAGGCTGGACAGGTCCGGGTGGAGGACTGTCACCTGTTGCAGCGACAGAAGATCCTCTCGAAGAGGCAGTGTGATCGGAGGATCGATGGCCATGTGCAAGAGCTCGGGATACCAGACTCTTCGTGCCCAATCTAGAGCCACAAGAACAACTTGGGCCCGGTCACGCTTGATCTTCTTCAGCACTCTGGGTAGAAGTGGTATAGGCGGAAAGGCGTATAGAAGACAGCAACTCCACTCGTGGGGAAAAGCGTCCCCGAGCGAGCGCCGCCTTCGAAATTCCAATGTGCAGAACTGCTGACATTGCACGTTCTCTTCGGTGGCGAATAGATCTAACCCACTGCTGAAAGAGACCTTGCACCACCTCCAAGTGCAGGCGTTATTCGTGATCCATCATGCACTTGCGGCTGAGTTCATACTCCCTGCCGTTCATCGAACCTGCCAGGTGTTGAACCCCAGGGATATGCCCTGATGTTCCAGCCATGTCCAAAGACGGAGAACCCCTTGACATAAGGTCCACAACCCCACCCCCCCCTATTTGTTGGGTACCACATGGCGGTGGTGTTGTCCGTGAACACCTGCATTACTCTTCCTTTGACAGAAGTGCAAGATGAATTGCCCGGAGCTCCAGAAGGTTGATGTGGAGCCCAGACTCCGCCGGAGACCAGAGGCCTCTGATCTCCGCCTCCCCTATGTGGCCGCCCCATCCCAGGAGTGACACATCTGTCACCACCGTGAACTCTGGTTGGGGAAGGCAGAGGGATCTGCTGTTGACCCAATCCTGGTTCATTAGCCACCACTGCAATTGGTGTGCAGTGCCCTCCGAGATCTGGATGCAATCTGAAAGATTCCCCTGATGTTGTGCCCACTGGAACCTCAGGTCCCACTGCAGAGCCCGCATATGCCACCTTTCATGACCCACCAGCATGATGCAGGAGGCCATGAGGCCCAGCAGCCTCATTCTGACCAAAAACCGGGATAGAGGCCGAAAGATCGGAATCATAGCCCGAATATCACAGACTCGCTGTTCGGGAGGATAAGCATTGTATCCAGAACCGCTCCGATGAAAAGGAGCTTCTGAGAGGGAATCGGGTGTGACTTTGGCACGTTGATACTGATCCCCACTGAATGCAGGAGGTCCGCCATAGTCTGGATGTGGGAGACGACAGCCTGGGGTGAGCCCGCCTTCAAGAGCCAGTCGTCGAGATAGGGGAAGACTTGAACCCATGATCTGCGCAGATGAGCTGCAAACTCCGCCATCAATTTTGTGAAGACCCGAGGGGCGCTGGTAAGGGCAAAGGGGAGCACAGTAAATTAAAATGCTCGTGGCCTACCGTGAACCATAGTTAACGCCTGTAGTCCGGCAGGATGGACATGTGGAAATAGGCGTCCTTCAAGTCCAACGCTACCATCCAGTCTCCAGGGTTTAGAGCAGACAGAACCTGAGCCAATGTTAACATCTTGAAGTTCTCCTTCCGGAGGAAGCGGTTGATGTCCCTGAGATCCAAGATAGGACGCATGCCTTCGTCCTTCTTGGGCACCAGAAAGTAGTGGGAGTAGCAACGACAACCTAGTTCTGGCACAGGGACGCGCTCGATGGCTCCCTTGACCAAGAGAGCCGTAACTTCCTGGCGGAGAAGGGCCAAGTGATCCTCCCACATCTGATGGAATGTAGGTGGCATGGATGGAGGGGTAGACTTGAAGGGGAGGGAGTAGCCCCTTCGGACTATCTGCAAAACCCACTTGTCCGATGTGATGTGATGTTCTGCCAGTGGGGGAGGTGATGGCGAATCCCGCTGCCCACGGGCAACTGGTGGCCCTGGAGGGTCGGACTAGGAAGGTTTGGAGGCTGCTGCAGAGGGGGCACTGGTAGACTGGCCTGCCCACTGGCCCCCTGACCCACGACGCAGAGTCCCACGTCCTCAGCCGCGCAGAGGCTGAACAGTTTACGCAACCTCAGGCTCTGGGCAGAACGTGGTGAGGCACCCCTGCCGTAGCCACGAATGGGGCGAAAAGCAGACTGCGCCTGGTGGTAAGTGGTAGTGAGGTCCAAGGATCTGGCCGTAGCCCTAGAATCCTTTGTCACCGAACAAGTGACAGCATCAAACGGCATGTCCAAAAGAGTCGATTGGACATCGCCCAAAAAGCCAGTGGACCTCAGCCATGCGTAGGGTCTCAGGGCTACTGACATTGAAATCGTCCTGCCTAGCGAGTCGGCGTTGTCCAGCCCACATCGTATGGCGAACTTCGCTGTATCTCTACCCTCGGTAACCGCACTGAAGAGCAGGGCCTGGGCCTCCTCCAGGCACTGTGGCAGCACCTGTGCTACTGTGTCCCACACAGTGTGGGTGTAACGGCCCAAGAGACATGGCGGTTCACCGACCGCAGTCCTAAGCTGGAGGAAGAAAACATCTTCTCCCAAAGTGATGCAGCTGCTTGGGTTCCCTATCAGGTGGCGTGGTAGGGAATGCGCCCTTGGAAGTAGAGGCTTGGACCACCAAGGTCTCGGGGGTAGGGTATTGGGAGAGGAAAAAGGGGTCACCCGGGGCCTGGCGGTGGTGTCGGGCAATCATCCTATCCGAAAGGACCCCTGTGCTGGGCCTGGACCAAGTGCCCAGAAGGATGTCCGTGAAGGCCTCACTGAACGGCAGCAGGGGCCCCGAAGAGGCCGCTGCCGGTTGAAGCACCTCAGTAAGGAGGTTAGTCCTGACCGCCACAGTCGGAAGCTCAAGGTTCAAAGCCTCAGCCGCCCTATGCAACACCAAAGCTCCGTAGCCATGTTAGGTGGAGAAAGCATGCAGACCCCTCCGAGTCCTCCCCAACCTCCTCTGGTTGCCACTCGGGGCGTAAGGGAACACCAGGGTAGAACAAGGGTACAAAAGTACCGGTCGACGTCGGTCAGGCTCCGTGTCTATGTCGAACGGGAAGCCGGGGTCGACGTCGGTTAGGGACACAACCGGCGTTGGAAGGGGCGGAGGTATCGCCAATAGAATCAACACCGGAGGAGGTGTCGTAAGGTCGACCGGCGCCAATCCGGATCCAGGCCTGGATCCCTGGGGGCCTTGTGGGGCCGGGGCCGAAGCCGCTGGCATCAAAGGCCTAGAACCCCCAGCCGAGTCCGCGGGGCCAGGAGGCACGCCGGCGGAGTCAGGCTGCCCAAAGATGGAGTGGAGGGCTTCGTAAAAGCTACGAAGTTGGGCAGGGGTCGCTCCGGCCCAAGGGAAGGGAGGGAAGCTCGGAGCCAACCCAATAGGCTCAGCAGGGGGAGCCTGATGACTACCTTCCGCATCCCACATCACGTCGGCCGACGGACAGGGAGAACGCGAAGAGTGGTGGTGCTTCTTCGCTTTCTTTTTGTGCTTCGACCTATCTGTAGACGAAGTCGAGGAGTGGTGGTGATGCTCCGCGACCGATCCCGTGACCTCCCTCTCGACCAGGACCTCGAGCGCGCGCAGAGCGGACTGCCGGGCCTCCAGAAGCTTTCGGAACCGCTCCTGCAAAGACTTCGGGCCATGATCCGACAGTCGGAGCACGACTTGGGGTTGTGGTCGTGCTCCAGGCACCAGAGGCACCGACATCAGCTTGTGGCAGGAGCCACAAGGCTTGAAGCAGGTCAGTCGATGTGACATCCCTGTGCACCAGGAGTCGAATGACTCAAAAAAGAAGTCAACAAAAGTCGAAAAAAGACAGTCGAAAAATAACTAGAGGTACCGGTTTCTCCGGATCTGCGTTGGCTGTCGCAGAAAAAGGAATAACTGATGTCAGCGTGCAGGAGCAGCGTCTAAGTAGATACCGCGCCGTCACCCCGGCGATCACCACGCCGACGACGAACGCAGAGTCGACTGACACCACCTACTGACGCGCAGAGGTACTGCTACGAAAAAATTTCTCCGGATCCAGTCTGAAGCCTGTGGGTAATTCTAAGGTAAGGAATCCATAACTAATAGTCTCTTTCAGATGCAAGGCAGGCATAATTTGAACGATGGTGTTTTTTTTATGGCGAGGCCCAAATAGGTGAAAACAAGTCTGGGTTGCTTGTTTCCTTGTCGCAGTTTGGGCTAAACTACACCTATTGGAGCAGATCGAGAATTGCATAAGGATGGTTCTCATCAGGAGGGTTACAGTGGGCAAACAAGCCATGGACTGGAATGTGAGCCAGAGTAACTACAAGTGGTTAAGATTCATTCAGCCATTTCACTTTTTTGTTGTACACATATACCAACAATACACCTCTGAAAAGAAAACTTAATGTTACCTTGATGGCAAATCATTCACATAGTTAAGCTCAGTCTAAACTTCTATACAAGTTACAGAAAACAACTCTAGTATATGTGACATTATTGTTGGCTACACTTATAAATTCAGTTTTGTGCTCAATACCAATGAACATCTGAGAGAGGAGAATTATCTTGCTCAAAAGAATTATGCAGATTTCAATTATGCTAATAATCTGGAGGCACTTTAAAAGCATGGGGTAGCCAAACGCTCATTCAATAGGCTAGGTAATCTTTTGGCTTTCAGGTGAAAAACACAAGATTAAAGAACTATAAGCACAATCTTGTCAGTTCAAAATCATACGCTCCTTTTTAAACAAAGTACTTCAACTTGCCACAAAATCTCTACATCAACTTTGTACTTCATCATCTACTTTTTCCAATTATTGGTCCAAATATATTTTGAAACCAAACTACGCAGAGACGAATTCAATAAAGTAAGACTCAGTATGATCCAAAAGCAGAGAAAGGTAATTTTACTTGTATCTCAATTTTTCAGTATTTGACCATACAACATAAATTCACATTTTCTCACCCTTAGTGTAGAGTATGTATATGGATAGTGGTAAGCAAAGTAGCAGACGTCATCTTTGTGGGAAAAATTCACAGTAAAAGTCATGGTATAATACGACTTCCCTTTCTGGCCACCAGTAGCAATGGAACTTCTAGAAAAGTGATTCCTAGCAAATTAAATGAAAAAAGATAAACATTTGCAATTTACAAACACGACTAATCACAAAACAATTTTAAAAAGCAAGTCCTGTTTCACACGGCAGAAGACAAAAACACAAATTCAGATGAAACCATAAGGCTTCAATTCATAAAGGATTGTTGACATGCAAAGGGACTTGTGCTAGAAAATGTTTCGATTTTTCGCATATGCAATTTACTTTTGAGTCGCAAAGCATTAAAAGGGAATAAATTACACCACTGAGCAATTTAGAGATGTGTTACTGGATTGGTCATGTAAATCCTATGAGAATGTGTTGACCCAAAATAATCAGTTTTAACTGTGATTATTCACAAACATTCATACGTGTGAGTCTCAAATATTTCAACTCATCTGCGTTGAGCCAAAATAAGCCAGCTGTAATAGCATCCAGCTTTCATAAAAGGGTGTGAGGCAGAATTGACACAGTATGAAATCTTATCAACTGAAGAAGTAAAGACAAATCAAGAGCTTGTGAGACTCCTTAAAACTAAACAAAAGTAATGTATGCAAAGCACAGATCATGTCACCAGAAGTCCAGGAAAACAGGTGTTAGTCAACTTGAACATAAGTGACTACTCAAATTTTCATATTTTCATGCATAATATCTAGAGCTTAAAATATAAGTAAAGTTTCATCAGAATCATAATACAGCTAAAACCTCAGAGAGAATTTAATACATTTTTGTCCCATTGTAATGACAAATGTATGCGATAAAAATGCCTCGGACGTGCAGCTTTTTAGCCATTTCAAAAGTATGATTCTATAACTCTAGATTACCTCTATCACTGCAGAGAGCTCTTATTTTTCCGTCAATAACCTTAAATAAAGGTTACCTGATTCTACTAAAACCATAGATTAATCAGCTTCCCACTTTCATTTTAGGACTGGCATTATACTGTGTTACTAACAAAAGGAAACAGATTCTCCCTCTCGGTCACCAGAGGCCATGTCTAACCAGATACATTTAAAGTAGATGCAAATGGTCTGGCAATGATAGAATCATTACAACCGATTTATTTTTCGTAACCTATAAACTAGTGTTTAATTATAACAGCTCCACCTCTCAACATTGCCTCCATTCTGCCCCTGAAGAAAGTGCTTAACCCCTTGCATGCTCGTGACGGAACCATTCGACACGAGCCACGGTGGTGCTGTGCTGGTGACAGAATGGTTTCGTCACGGCCCGGCCGCCGCGCCTGCGCGACGCTGATTTCGCCCCTGCGCTGAGCGTTCTATTAGGCGGGCGGGGCCGTGACGGAACCATTCCGTCACAAGCACAGTGCCACCGCGGCTCGTGACGGAGTGGTTCCGTCACGAGCATGGCAGCCCCCCCGCCCCCTAGCGCCGCGGTGGAATTACCGCCGCGGCCAAGGGGTTAAGGGAGTGTAGAGTTACCACCTGAACTTAATATTACAAATCATTCATAAAGGGGGCATTGCCAGGCATGGAAGAAGGTGGGCTGTTGGTCTCGGAGCTCCTGCCTGGCACCATGGAATTGGCGACTGCCAGCAAGCTGGAAATCTCTGGGGGGCAGGAGGGGGGGAAGGTCCAAAAGCCTTAATGGACATATCGAGCCAGCTCGTGCCATGATCTTACTGACAGAGGCCAAAGGAACGGAGGCATGTGGCAGAGACCACGCAGCACTTCAAAAGGTGCAAGTGGCAGCTGATAAGCAACCACCTAAGGTACTGCTTGGTGATCCCAGATTATGTGCCTGTGACTTGACTTCATAGAGAGGGCCTAAAGCGAATGAGCACAAATAGTCCAGAGCTGCGTAATGAGATGCATGAAGGCGGGATCCTGGAGGGGGAGAGCAGCCAGGAATAAATCTGAATCTGCCAATCGGTTTTACCAAGGCATGTGGCCTACAAAATTCTAAGAAAGAACTACATCTTATTTTCTGTCTAAGACTAATACAACATTGTATTTTCGGTTAAATGAAGTCAACTATGCAGACATTATTTTTCAAGAGCACAAATACAAAGGAATGCACTTCTGTGAGACAAGACCCTATTTTATGAGGCTGCAGATGTCTACATGAAGGCCTCGCACAGTCTTCCAAGAGCTAAGAATAACCCCTCATTGCAGGACTTTCTGGGCTGCTAGCCAGCCTCTGCCAGCATTCCTGGCCCCCACCTTACAGACCTCAGGGTCAAAATCTGCCTCGAGCTCTGCGCTCCTCAGCCCCCTTTCTCTCCTCACTCTGAAGCTGTCAAAGACAAAAATAAACCTTCCTACTTTTCTCTTTTTAACCTGCAATAATTAACCCTATTTAAAAAAAATACATGGTATATATATATATATATATATATATATATATATATATATATATATATATATATATATATATATTACCTACTGGCGGTCGCCAGTAGGTATATATAGTTAGGATTTTTTCTCTATGGGATTTTTGAAAATTCTATGTCTAATAACTTTGGCGTTTGTGGACGGAATTGGCTGAAATTTTCAGGAAAATGGAACATTTTGTTTCTGAGCAGCCCCCGAAAATTTGGGGGGGTTTCGTCAAGGGGGGGCCGAGAAAAAAGGGGGGTCCCAAAACGTGTTTTTAACATTGAGTTTTCCATAGGGCGGTTGGCCTCACTTTTAGCCCGAACGGCTGAATGGATTTCCACGAAACTTGGCAAAATTGTAGATATTGTTTGCCCGATGTGCCTTTGCTAGGTCTCAAGATATGTGGTCCTGTGAATTTTGAGTAAATTAGGTTTAAAAAAAGATATATATCTAGAGCCGCGCCCGGTACGCGTACCGGGGAGCGCTTCAGGCGCGCCACGCGACTTGCGCACGGCAAGCTGATTGGTTCTCGGGTGTCTGTAAACATTCGAAACAGTCCGCAGCGGCCGCCATCTTGTGTCTCGGTGGGATTGAGACACAAGAGGTGGCAAGAATCAAAGGGGGGAAATGAGCAAAAGGGGGCAGGGTACACCCCCCTGACCCCCTACTTTTGATGTGGGGGCCATAAAAGGCTCCCACGGGTGAAAATTTTTTTTTAAAAAAAATCGATTTTCGCGGGGGGGAGCGCCCGGTACGCGCACCGGGGAGCTTACGGGGGAGCGTACCATGGAGATTAAAAATGACAGACTTTTTAAAAAAAAAAAAAAGCTTCTTTTTATAAATTGGAGGTAGTTCTGAAAAGAACTTTTTTTTGATTTTGTTGCTTTATATATTTTTTTTGTTTTTGTTGTTTTATTTTTTTTTAGACTTTTTAAAACAATTTAATATTTTTTGGGGATTTTTGTCAAGGGAAAAACAAAAACAGGAATTGCAAAACTGCTCAACAGGAGCAAAAAAAATTGAAAATTTAGGGACTGGCAGAGCAGCGGTGTTGCTGTTTCTTTAGGGCAATGAGTTCAACACTCTGCTCCCCATAGCAGAGCAGTTCGTCACACTCCGTGCACAAAAATTTGATGCCTGCAAACACCGGCTGAATGTTAGGGACCATTCTTCCACGGGGTGGTCCCGAAGGTGTTGCTCCACCAGTGGAGGTGCTGCCGCCATCTGTTGGTACATTCCGTGCCAGCTCTCTGACACTCTCCCTGGCAAAGTTGTTAGGGTGTCTTCTTTTCACATGCCTGATCAAATTAGCATTCCCAAAACTATATTTTTTCAGAGGATTGCCTCTGGATAAACTACTCCCACATATTTTGCAGGTTACTTTGGGAGCGTTGACTTTTTTCTGTCCTTCAGGGATGTCGTAAAATTTCCAGATGAAATGGGTTTTTTTCTTTTGCTGAGGAGGGTCCTCATCTAAAAATCCATCTGAATCACTGCTGGATGACTCTCTTGCAGCCATTGCTGGAGATCAGAAAAGTAGGAGATAGAGTAGACAGAACAGCTCTTGCTCTGTCCAAGTACAAAGCAATAGTGAGAGAAATGGGTGGGTTTCACACAATTTGGAAAAAAAAAAGTTCTGAACCAATGAAAAGTGTTATTTTAAAGTCACATGGTTTGACGCGCTTACGCTACGCGCCCCGGGGCACGCCCCGGGCGTGTATCGTAAGCGCATCGGGGCGCTTACGTTGCGCGATCGTATGCGCTTCCGGGTGCGCTTACGCGGTGCGTCATAAGACGCATCTCGCGGCTACGCGATACGCGTCTTATGACGCAAGGCGTGGCGGCTACGCGATACGTCACGATGTTGTTTTCGTTCGCGGCAATAGCGCTTCCGGGACGCGTATTAGTACGCGCCCCGGGGCGCGCCGCAAGATTGCGCTTACCCGTGCGTTCACCTGTCCGCGCTCCGGGAGCTTACAAAAAAAAAGTATTAAAAAAAAATTTATTAATAAACATATAAAATATATGTTTGGATTTAAAGAAGAATACATTTTACAGCTACAGATATTAGCTTTTAAAAAACCAATGAAATTCACTGAAAAAACCATAGGTTATAGACCATATATAGTTAGGAATTAGCATTTACAAAACCTTGAAAATTCACTGAAAAAACCATAGGTTATAGACCATATATAGTTAGGAATTAGCATTTAAAAAACCTTATTTTACTCACACAAAACCATTGAAATTCCATATATAGTTAGTTGTACTAACTATATATATCGCGCACCCGCAATCCACTGCTGATGATGTCACATATTACATCATTCATGACATGGTCAGTGACATCACTGATGACATCACTGATGACATCTCAAATGACATCACTGATGACATCACTGATGACATCTCATTTGACATTACTCATGACATCATTCATGTGATGATACGATGAACCTCTTCAGACTCTAATATAAACTTAGATACACTCAGTGTAAACAGACACTCAGTCTTGCAAAGAATCAATCACACCTCCATTTCCTCAACTATATAGTTAAACACACCTTACTTATTGAAACATATAATAACACATATTTACTCTGTTATACAATCCCTGATACAAGTTCACAATAATCCATACAGCCACTCACACATTCACTGGCTCTTATGCACAGTTATTTATATATGTCAACTACCACATGTACTGTGTTTTACATATGTACTTACTTTGACATGTAGCACTGAGATATCCATTCACTCACCAATACACTCATGCACACAGTAAACCGCCCATACAGCTGTTTCCACATGCACTTTTGAAGCCATACATCTAGTGAATCAACTGCTCACACATCTATGCACAGAGTCATTCACCTCCCAGACACCCACACACACACTCAGTCTCCCATACAAATACTTGGCCAACTAATCAATAACCCATATAGTTAGTTATAAAGCTAATGATCAACAATTGCATCAGAT